>NC_079514.1:20020970-20287743 GCF_000801105.2 Raphanus sativus | reverse complement strand
GATCTCTCTCTCAAGCTCACACTCTTCACCCTCTCAACCTCAGACTGTATTCTCACTGCTCTGTTCTCTTATTTGTTGCTGTGTCTTATCTGTTGCGCCAAGAAACTGATAACATGTAGATAAGTTTGACCAGTTTATGGTTTGATTAAATGTTCCTTATTCATCGTTGTTATAACTTGTAGTATTGTGGTCTGATCTGGTTAACTCTATTTTTTGAAACTTCTATTCTGGTTATTAACTAGTGGTTGCTTCTTGTTTAGTTTTCATCTTAAACTACTTAAACTTTGTTCCTTTTCTGTCTTTTTTTGCAGGCTCTCTTCTCAAGCTCACACTATTTTGCAGGCTCGCCTCTCAAGCTTCAATGGCAACTGTCCCTGGAAATGATGTAAGTCATTCTCAACACACTATTTTGGTGTTTCTGTGTTGCATTTAGTTAGCATTTAGTTGAGTGTAGTCTTCTTGTGTTGTTCATAGACTTAATTGTGGAGTGATGAACAAACACGGTTTGTGCTTCAACTAAGAATTGAAGAAGAACTGAAAGGCAATGTGAGAAATAAGATTCTCAGTGAAACTGCGAGAAAAACAATTGCAAATAAGTTTTGTGAAACATATGGGGTGAGGCATCCATGGATAAAGTTTAGGAGCAAGTTTAACTCTTTGAAGAAGCAGTATGGAGCTATGAAGAGGTTGACTCACAATAGAACTGGACTTGGATATCATCCAGATGGGTCAATAGACATGAGTGATGATTGGTGGGAGCAGCGTTGTAAGGTAAACACCTTAGAATCTGTTAGCTAAACACTTTAGAATCTGTTAACTAAACATGAGTGATGGTTGTTATTTTATTATAGGAATGTCCTGGAGCTAGGAAGTACAAAGAAAAACCAGTGGCAAACACAGATCTAATGGAGCATATTTTTAGTGGGGTTCATGTAAGTGGAGCAGAAGGATGGAGTGCTCAGCAAGGTGAAAATGAGTTAGACAATGATGATGATACTGATGCAGCATCTGAAGCAGGGACAACCAATCCTCCAGCAATGCAAACCAATCCTGAACCAGATGCTCCCTCATCCTCCAATGGTCCACGAGGCTCCAATGCTCCCCGAGCCTCTACTGTCCCAAAGCCTTCTCGGAAAAGGCGTTCAGAACAAGCAGCAGAGGTTATGAGAAGTACTCTTCAATCACGTGATGAGATACTCTCTCACAAGAACCAGCTAATAGAAAGCCATCCAGATTTGAGTTGCAGTCAGCTTAAGGCTATGAGAGTCTTGCATTCACTGTCTAGTATCAAAATGTGGTCTCCATTGTACAGAGCTGCCATGAAACATCTCAAGGAAGCTGCTACAAATCGACAGACATTCCTCAGCTATGAAGATGACGAGAACAAGATCATCTATTTGGAGGAAGAGACCGGGAAAAGCATATATGACATATCTGGAGTTTGAGTCTTGAGTTCTAGTTTGAGTCTTGTGTTCTCGTTTGAGTCTTGAGTCTTGTGTTCTTATTTGAGTCTTTATGTATGACAATCTGAAGTTTTCATTTTTATCTATGACATTTTCCATCTATGAATTATCTATGACATGTTTATCTCTTTGAATATGGCATTGTTAACATGTTTATTTTTTTGAATATGGCATTGTTAACATGAGTGATGGTTGTTATTTTGCAGATATGCAACGAGACAGCATTAGATACATTCGCATTGCTAACTGAGGATGATGATATGGATTTGGAAGAAGAAGAGATCATGTATATGCTAGAAGAAGGTTATGGAGTTACAAATCTTCCTCCTCTTCCTCGACAAATACTCAGCACAGACAGAGGTGGAGGTTGGCGCCGTGTTCAGCGCCTCATGTTTGAGAGTGACAAGCAATGTTTTGACATCTTTAGGATGAATCAAGGTACTTTTATGCATCTGTGCTTTAGGCTTCAACAAGACTACAAACCTGAGGAATCACACAACGTCTATCACGAAGAGAGTGTGGCAATGTTTGTTGAAATGGTTGCACAAGATTTAACAGTTCGAGGTTTGGCTGAGAGATATCAACGTTCGGTGGATACGGTGAAAAGAAAAATAGATGAAGTTCTCTCTGTTCTACTAAAGCTTGCTGCAGACATCATTAAGCCATCTAGAGGAGAGTTTAATACTCCAAGTCCTGTTCTAGTAAACAATGATAGGTATGTTCACTTACAAGACACTTTTCTTTTTCCTTTCTACCAATCTCTTTGTTTATCTTTCATTTGCCATGTTCTGTCTGAATTCAAACTCTGTGGAAAGAGTAGTTTGTTTTGCGTTTTCAACATGTCTGAACTCTGCCATGTTTTGCGTTTGAACTCTACCATGTCGTGTAGTTACTATTATGCACGACACTGACTGTAGACTGATTGTTTGTTTATAGGTACATGCCGTTTTTTGAAGACTGCATTGGTGCTTTAGACAGAACTCACTTGCCTGTTCGTCCTCCGTCTGATAATCCGGATCCGTACAGAGGCAGGAAAGGAGAACCAACAATCAACGTTCTCGCGATATGCAATCTGAAGATGCGATTCATCTACGCATACGTGGGAGTTCCTGGTAGAGCTCACGACACCAAAGTTCTTACACATTGTGCGAAACATGAACCCTTCTTCCCTCATCCACCAGATGGTAAGTACTATCTAGTTGACTCCGGTTATCCAACTAGAACCGGTTATCTAGGTCCGCATCGTAGAACTAGGTATCATCTTGACCAGTTTTATAGGGAGGACCACCAACAAACTCTAAGGAACTGTTTAACCGGAGGCATGCTAGTTTACGTTCTGTGATTGAAAGAACATTTGGGGTTTGGAAAGCGAAGTGGAGGATTTTAGATAGAAAACATCCGAAGTATGATGTTAAAAAGTGGGTGAAGCTTGTGACAGCAACTATGGCACTTCACAATTTTATTCGAGATTCATCTGATGAAGACAGTGATTTCACTTATTGGGAAACAGTAAGTGAGTATGAACATCATGGTGACCAAACAATAGAAGAGCTTGAGCATACTGAATACCTTCCATCTGGTGATAGAGCAATGGAGATTCGACGTGATGCAATCACTGATAGGATAGCAAGAGGAAGTCACCTTCCATATTAGCATATGAAGAGGTTGTCTCAAGCAGTTACTTCTTCCAGGTTTTTATTCTCATCTCTGTCTCTCTCTCTCTCTCTCTCATCTGATGCCTCTTTTAGCTCCATGTTTGATCTCTTGGATGTGTGATATGTACTTGTTTCAGGTTTGAGTGTTCAAGACATTTGAAGATCTTCTTGAAGTCAAGGATTATGTTTACTATTGTTCAGACTTGAAGATTTGAGTGTTTGAGTGTTTCAGTCTTTGTTTTGAGTCAAGACTTTGAATTTTTATTTTTATTTTTTATTTCAAGACTTTGAGTTTTAAGTTTAATGTTTATTATTGTTATTTTGAATGTTATAAAACATGAAAAATTGAATTTGATATTTATTTTTATTTATGTATTTTTTATTTGCAGTGAAACATAATTTTTTACAAGCTAAAACATAAAAAAATTGAATTTTTAGACCAAAAGAGAAGATAAGGAGTTTTTGGTCATTTGACATAAAACTCATCCAGATACAAAATACAGAAATACAAAACGAACATAACTGCATCCGGATAAGTTTCCAGATGCATGATCCAAATATTTCAGATTCGCGAACAAACAACATCTGATTGCTGCATCCAATTACTGCGTTCGGATGCCGCATCTGGATGCTGCGTCCAGATCACGAAACGAACAGGACCTAGCACTTTAGTTGTCTCAGCTTCCTCAAAGGTGAACTCCTACAAGTGCTATGGTGAGATTGTGACGGTTGAGAGGAATCTCAATGCATTGTCTTGCAACTTAGACCCATATTTGAAGTTGAAAGCTGAAGACATGCTGGAGAAGTTCTTGAAGTATTGGGATGGTATGAGGAATGTGAACAGGATGTTGATTCTTGCAGCAGTGATCGATCCCAGGAAGAAGATGACTTACCCAAGCTTCTGTTTTGAGAAACTGTATTGAAAAGACAGTACAAAAGCAAAAGAAATGAGCGAGTATGTGCTTGATCTCCTTACAAGCATGTTCAACGAGTATGCTAGACGGTTCAAAGGGGCTAATACTGAATCATCTCAGGCGAAGCAGACTGAATCTCTGGTTGTTCGAGAGAGTCAGGATCATTTGGACAGGCTAAAGTTGGTTGTTGAAGACTTTAGGTATTTGAGAATGAATTTCGAGTACAAGAATCTTGTTGCTGATTCAGGAAATGAGCCAAGGGATGTGTTGGACATGTACTTAAAGGAACCTGTAGAGAATCAGAAGCTTATGATGGGATTCGAGTTTAACATACTCGGTTGGTGGAAGGTCCACAAAATCAAATTTCCTGTGCTGGCAGAGATGGCGAGGGACTTACTTGCGATGCAGGTATCATATCTTTCTGTTTCAGTTGCTAGTGAAAATAATATATATGTTTTAGAGTGCTTAGCTGACTTGAGGATTTACCTGTGATACAGGATTCATCAGTGGCTTCAGAAAGTGCTTTTAGCACAAGTGGCAGAATAGCACAAGCGGCAGAATCTTGGAACCATATAGGAGTTGTTTGACCCATTACTTGATCGAGGTTCTGATGTGCAGTGAGCAGTGGCTGAAAGCCGATATTAAGTTCTCTGAAACAGTTCAGACAAATGAGCAACTTTTAGCTGAAGTTGAGCAGCTAGACAAGCTGGAGAAATGTATGTTTATTTATCTTAGTCTCTTAACATATCGATATATTGTTAGTTCACTTACCTTTTGTTTTGTTTTTCGCTTCAGAGTTTGGGAGTGTGAGAATTGAAGACTGAAGATTGCTCTGGAATTTGAAGTCTTTTTGTTTTTGTCTTTGTTTTGGTGTTGGCCTTGCTTTTTATTTCAGCTTTAATCTCATTAGAGATGTATTCTGGTTCGAGAGTTGCTTTTAAGGTTTATTATGAACAAGTTTGTTTTGATGTTGAAGTTTAATAAAGGTTCTTTGGAGTTTTATTTTAATTATTGCAGAGATGTACTCTTCGTTACTTGTTTTGTCTATGTCTTGTTCACAGGGTTATAAGTGTTTCATGAAACAAGTGTTTTGTATCTGTATATAAGTGTTTCATGAAACAAGATAACAGGTTTGTATTTTCGGAGTGGTATGTCGGGTAATATGTGTACTTTTCATAACTGAAACCCGGGAACCGAACCCAAAGATAACCGGGTTTAGGATGTGCTACAGAATCCGACCTGAATCCGACAAAACCCGAACCGAGACTGAACCAAACTTTTATAATACCCAAATGGGGCTGATTTTCGTAAACCCGAAAAAACAAAACCCGATTAGAACCGACCCGAGCCCGATTGGTCACCCGATTACCCAGGCCTATTTTTTCTATTCCAGATTCCTTTTTTAACAACTTAAATTTATTAATTAAACTGTTTAAATCGATACGAAATACATATGATAACAACGAACAACAAAATAGCATAATAAAAAAAATTGTAACATGATTTTTCTTCTAATATATTATTTGTCAATAGAGTATGAATTTTATTGTGAGCTTGAGCTTTAATTCTTTGTCGCATAATAAACACCAAATTTTTTTTGTTATATTATATTTGATTTTATCCTAGATTAGAGTTATAAATATTCTCCATTTTATAATTCAACCATGGAAATTAACAATTAGAATAGCCAATTTTCAACGATTGTAAGAATATCGCCATACAAAAAAAAAGTACATCTTCCATTTCGGAATGTCGTTTTTTTAATGGTAGTTTCCATGGTTTCAAAGATATTGCATATTATTCCGAGATCCTAATATTTATCCCAATATTTATCTCAACATCTTCCATTTCGGACTGTAGAGAGTGCTTCAGCATGACACATGACAAAACCCGGTGTCCTAGCTTGCAAAAGGATTTGGAAACTGATAGTCAGGCTAAGGGATACATGGATGACACGTAGCTCATGTAAAAAGTTACAAAGCTGTGGTTTACAATGGAGTGGAGGCTAAGGGTGACCGTAGAGAGGGACATCATAATCACTCAAAGACTGCTGAAGACAGAAACAAAAGAAATGGCATTGCTTGCGGGAAGGCAGGTCCTTACCACTAAGAAGGTTCCTACCATGCTTACAAAGAAAGACTCCCTGAGGAAATTGCAAAGGTTCATCTTTTCAAGGAAGACGATAAGGATATCTGGAGCATAGGCATGACGTCCAACGTGGAGATGTTCAGAATCTCGGTAATGGTGCGGTAGGCCAACATGTTCACAACCCTGAGAAGCTGATACTGGATGCTTTCAAAGGTCTCAACCATTCTTCTCATTCGGGGGCACCAAGGCCAGTATCTGTGGAAGAGAGCTACTCATCTAAAGTTCGTAAGGCTCCTCTGTTTGATGAGGGCACTAGTGCAGACTTAGCTGTTGCAATCACTGCAGAACCCGTGAAAAACTCCAGAAAGAAGGAGTTAGTTCTGGAAGGGTGAAATTTAAGAGGTGCTGGAAGGGGTGATAACAGAAGATAAGATGTTAGAGGATTCCTTGCCTTCTCGGGCTCTAGATGATGCAAACTTGATGGTCGAGGGTGAGATACTTTCTTAAATTGGTGAGGTGCAGGAATGGGAGCAAGGAGAGATTACTGATCTCATGGAGGAGGAAAATTTGGGGGCTGAAGAAGAAGGAGGTGATGACCACACTGAATTTCATGATATCCCAGGTAGGTGCTGCCGAAAAGGCCTCAAAGAAGAAGATAGCAAAGGGCGGAGCAGATGTGGTGGGGGAAACAACGAAGAAGTGTTTTGTTCCTAGTTTCGTTTCTCCACGCAAGAAGCTTATGGCAAAGCCTCTCTCTAAGATGGGGGACAAGGGAGGTGCGCTTATAAAGAAAGCTTCCGTTAAGCCTAAGAACTCATCGGATTAGTGTGTCTCAGATGTTGGTGTTTCTTTTATTTTAATAATGTGAGATTCAGTTATGAAATCCAGTAGAATTGAGTCTAGTCCTAATTGGTTTTTGGTCTCAGGTTTTTGTCTTTACCAAATTGGGGCAGGAGTTCGCTTTGTTTGCTTTTGTGGTTCTCTGGTTCCATTTGGTCTCAATATTTTTAATACGACGTTGATGTTCTGATTTTATTATGGTTTTGTTTTGGTTGATGCTGGTTCCTGTCTAGGATGGGATACTACTTTATTTTTTTGGGATATAGAGGAAGAGGATGGCGTTCGAGGGATTGTCTCAGGTATGAATTATGTTCAGGAAACTAAAGATATGATTTCCTGTTTCATAAAGGTTTATATGATGGAGTACTCTGGTCACCGGTTCATGTTGAGGTTTATATTGGTCATTCATAGTTCGAGGTCTTGGTATGACTCTCACATATTGATTCACCTCGTTATTCCTAGATTTATGATGTTTCAGGCTTGCGATGAAATAAGGAATCAGAACAAACAATGCATGGAAGATAACGTAGTAGTGATGGTATGGACACTAAATAGAATTGTATACTTGTGCCTAGTGTTCAGATTGTCAATTGGTTTTGGTGAGCGGATCTTACAAGATGCAATTCTGGATTTTTTTTGGTATCGGAGGTTGGGATTCAGGTGTTAAGAGTGTTTTCATATTGACGATGGTATCGGGAATCTGGGATCAGAGAATGCTCTTTATTTGGACGGTGTATAGTGTACATTTTTGTTTTATGATGAGAAGATTTATTTATGACGGTGTTATTATTTCACGGCTCTCATTGTCTTATGAAAGTCTCAAACAGTTGACAAAGATTCAGTTGTTTAGAGATGCAAATCTCTTCATTTATAATTATATTAGTCAATAAAGATATAGAGTTGGAATTGTCAAGGACTTGGGACTAGCTGGACTATTAGCTATCTAAGGGAAATATGGTCTAAACATAAACCAGTATTTTTATTCTTGTCGGAGACGAACAAAAATTTGAATTTGTACAAAATTTTCAGTTTCATTTCGGATATACCCATCTTCATACAGTAGACAGTCAGGGTAGAAGTGGTGGTCTAGCCTTGTTCTACGATTCCACTTACAAAGTGAAGATTATTTCTTTAAGTAATCGGATTATAGATGTTGAAACAGAAAATAAAACAAAGAGAATATTTCTATTCTTTGTTTATGGAGAACCTAATCAAAATTTACGGGACCAAGTTTGGGAAAGGTTGTTAAGAATTGCTATTTCTCGGAATGACCCATGTTTCATCATAGGAGATTTGAATGAGATTAAAGGGAACCATGAATAATAAGCTGGACCACTATGACATGCCGATAATTTTTTGGACTTCTAGAATATGATTGAGAATTGTGGTTTAATGGAATTTTCTAGCTTGGATAATACATTGTCATGGAGTGGAAAGAGAAAATGACATGTTGTTAAGTGTCGTTTAGACCGTCCACTTGGAAACAATGATTGGCATAATCTCTTCCCTTGCTCGTATGTAGAATATTTGGGTGTGGTTGGTTCGGATCATCAATCGATTGTTGCTTCAATTGAAGACAAAATTCTTAAATTTAGACTACAATTTCGGTTTAGATAAGAGATGGACAGGGGAAGATGGTCTTACGGACTCAATTTCGCGAGGATGGAATTCAAAGCGGGTTAGCGAAAAACGCAGAGATCGTTGATAGGATTTATAAGTGCAGACATGAGATTTCAGTCTGGAAAAAAGCTAACCCACCCTATGGAAAGGAAAAAATAAGTACCTATCAAAGAGCACTCGAGGAAATTCAGAATGATTTTACTAAATCTAATAAGGAGGTCTGGAGGTGTCCCAAAAATTACAAGAAGCGTATCGAGATGAGGAACAATATTGAGAACAAAAAACTAGGACTAAATGGCATACATGTGGTGATAGAAATACAAAATTCTATCATGCTTTCACAAAGCAAAGATGTATTTAAAATAGGATTATTGGTCTACGTAACGAGGATGGAAATTGGATTAATTATGAGTCTAAAGAGGAAGAAGTGGCAGTTAAGTAGTTTACTGATCTTTTTCCCACTTCCTTGCCATCTGAATTTGATAGGTTTTTAGAGGAAGTTCCAACTTCAGTTACAGAAGCCCAAAATCTCAAATTGATGGCTAAGGCCACGGAAGAGGAGGTAAAAGCGGCACTTTTCATGATACATGAAAAAAAGATTCCATGTCTAGATGGGATGACAGCGCTCTTTTATCAACAATATTGATCTATAATAAAGGAGGAGGTGGTTGCCATGGTTAATAATTTCCTTATCTCAAGGGTTTTTGATGATAGAATTAATTTGACAAATATTTTTCTTATCCCTAAAACACCAAGGCCGAACCGAATGACAAAGCTTTGGCCCATTAGTTTATGCAACGTCGGTTATAAAATTATCTCTAAGGTTTTATGTCAGCGGACTCCCGGATTTAATTTCGGAAACACAATCTGCCTTTGTATCAGGTAGATTAATTTCAGATAATATTCTCATTTCTCAGGAGATATTTCATGGACTGCATACCAATAATTCTTGTAAAGATAAGTTTTTGGCAATTATAACGGACATGTGTACGGCTTATGACAGAGTAGAGGGGCCTTTTGTTAAGCACCTACTGCTGAAGATGGGTTTCTCAAGAGACTGGATGGACTTGATAATGCAATGTATCTCATCAGTTAATTATAGGGTTCTCCTAAATGGCAACCGAAAAGACATATTGTTCCTGAAAGAGGGTTAAGGCAAGGTGATCTTTTGTCTCCATACTTATTTATTTTATGTACAGATGCTCTTATTGCTAATATTAGGAAGGAGGAAAGAAAGAAAAGGTTAACAGACTTAAAAATAGCCGAGGAAGCCCTTCTATATCTCATTTATTATTCACGGACGAATTGTGTTCTTCTGTAAGGCTTTAGTAGAAGAATGTGAGATCATTCTAAAGTTACTAAATGATTATGAGAATGTATCAGGGCAATAAATAAACCTCTCAAAATCTTCACTCCAGTTTGGTCATAAGGTTTCGGATGGGTTACGGCAAGACAATCATAACATACTTGGTATTACGAATCTGGGTAGGATTGGCACATACATAGGCATCCCTGAAAGTTTGGGAGGATCAAAAATACAGGTTTTTGAATTTTTAAATGAGAAGATTAATAATAAAGTAAATAGTTGGACAGTCCGGTTTCTTGCAAGGGGAGGAAAAGAGGTATTGATTAAATCGGTTGCCTCAGCTATGCCGACACATGTAATGTCATGCTTTAGGCTTCCACAAGGAGTCACAGAGAAATTTTTTTTTTTTTTTTTTTGAATTGAATGTTAAATTTAATTCAAAGAAAAAAGACCTTGTTACAACTTGTGTTCTTTTCTTAACTTTCTATACAAGAATTAGAAGCAAAATATGAAAAAAATTTCCCAACTCCTTATCTCAACATTTCTTCTATCATCTTGTGCCAAACCAGACTGCCATCGCTCCTGCGAGCTCCTTATCACCCTTTCTCTGTTGAATTGTAATCCTGTTTCTAATGTTCTTATCAAGCTGTTTGGTTAATAGAGCAGTAGGACGAGGAGTTTCACCATGCTTCCTTCGGTTTCGCTCCCTCCAGATTGCATAAACCGTGGATTGCAACATGTATTTGATGATGAAGAGCTGTATTTTACTCCAGCTATAAGAACCAGTGAGAAGATCAATTAGTTTATCCCACTCAGAAGTGTATTGGTTCTGCATGACTCCTCTCATAAGCTCCCTCCATATCTGTTCCGAATAAGAATACTCAAAAAACAAGTGATTTCTTGTCTCAAGCGGTTCTTGGCACAACACACAAGAAGCATCAACATTATCATACCAGCTTCTCATCCTGTCTCCTGTTGATAACCTTCCATGCATCGCTATCCAGGTAATAAAGGAAAACTTAGGAGTGGCATTCTTGAACCAAATAGCTTTGTGCCAGTTGCACTCAAGATGCCTCTCTCTAATACATATCCAAGTCTCTCTTGTAGAAAATTTTCTCTTATATTTCCCATTTCCATTTCTCCACAGCGATATATCTTCCTCATAGACCAGATTCAACTTATACTTCTCAATTTCCTCTTCTACTTTGTTCAGCATAAGATCACGATGGTGCCTTCTTCTATGTCTTCTACTGTCAGCCACCGTAGCATCTATCAGGATCCCAATACCAATACAGCCCCTCTCCCTCAAGATGTCCTTCAAACAGCCCAATGAAGACCAAACCTCAAACCAGAAATATGCTTTTTCACCACTCCTCACTTCAACTCTATAAAAACTCTTTGCAATCTCTCTATATTTGAGAACCTTTCTCCACATCCAAGAACCTGCTTGAGTGTTATCTTTAATCATCCAGATAGAACCCTTCCTGATAAGATAGACTTTAACCCAATTCACCCATAAGGAGTTAGCCGATAAGATTCTCCAGATTAGTTTCAAACAACTTACCATATTAACTTCTTTCAATGGTCTCAAGCCCAAACCCCCTTCACTCTTTGCTCTACACACATCTGACCAAGCAATTTTTGCCTTTCTTCCATTCAAATCAGGACCAGACCAGAGAAAAGCAGAACATAATCTCTCTATTTCCTTTATGCAACTACTTGGGAGTCTAAAAGCAGCCATCCAAAAATTTGTTAAACTCATAATCACTGAGTTTATTAACTGCAATCGGCCCGCATAAGTGAGGAATCTCCCTGTCCAAGTACTTATCTTCTTTCTAATCTTCTCAATCAATGGCAAATAGTCATTAATCGTCATATTCTTCGTTAGAAGAGGGAGACAAAGATAACGTACCGGAAGGTCACCTGTTGTAAATTGAAACTGCTCTAGAATCTCTTCTTTTTTCTCCACGGAAGTACCAGCCACAAACAACACTGATTTCTCCATACTTATCTTCAAGCCACTCATCCTGTCAAACTCATTAAACACATCCAGTATCCCTTCGACTGACTTCTTCCTCCCATCCGCAAATACCATCAAATCGTCTGCAAATCATAAGTGCGTGAGCTCTATGTTTCTGCATTTTGGGTGATATCCAATGGCTCCTCCTACTGCAGCTTCATCAATCATTTTCGATAGAACGTTCATACATATAACAAACAGGTAAGGAGACAATGAGCACCCCTGCCTTAGACCCCTTTTACTCTGAAAATTTCCTGCTAATTTGCCATTAACTTGCACAGAGAAAGACGCCGAGGTAATACACAATGATATCCACTTGATGAACTTCTGTGGGAGACCCAGAGCTTCCAACGTATTCAACAAGAAAGACCATTGCACTGAATCGAAAGCTTTCGATATATCTATTTGCATTGCACATCGTGGAGATATATTTTCCTTGTGATAATCCTTCACCAACTCAGTTGCAAGTAAAACATTCTCCATAAGTAAACGCTCCTTGATAAAAGCTGATTGATTGAGAGTAATAAACTTTGGGAGAATACTCTTCAATCTATTAGCTATTATCTTAGATATTACCTTATAGAGTACGTTGCAACAGGATATTGGTCGGTAGTCCTTCATCATTTTCGCCTCCTCCTTCTTTGGTATAAGGGATAAGATTGTAGAATTCAATCCCTTAGGTAGAAAACCCTTAATGAAGAAAGACTGAACTGCCACAGTGATATCTCTTCCGATAATAGACCAAGCCCCTTTGAAAAACTCCATTGTGTACCCATCTGGACCTGGTGACTTATTTGCAGGCATACGGAATAGAACTCCTTTTATTTCTTCTTCTGTGACTTCTCTTTCCAACTTTATACAGTCAGCTCCACTACAACTGAAATCCAGCAGCTTTCTCAGTCTTTCTACTGTTGCACCTTCAAATTCCGGTGGTTGAAACTCCATAAAACCCTTAAAGAAACTTCCAGCTTCCTCCTTTATATCTTCTTCAGTCTTGGCAATAGACCCATCCGCCCTCATGATCTCAAATATAGCATTTCTGATCTCCCTGATCTTCGCTGAGTTATGAAAGAAAGTATTATTACCATCTCCCACATCAAGCCAGTGCACTTTTGACTTCTGCTTCAGGAACTCTTCTTCAAGCTCAGCCAGTTTCTGCCATCTTGCATAAGCTCTGATCTCATCCTGAATTGCTTCTTCAGTCGGGTTTTCTAGAGTCCTCCTCTGCATTTCACACAGATTTTTTAAAGCTTCTCTGGTTCTTTTCGGTAGTTCACCCAATTTGTCTTTACTCAAAGCTCTTAACGGTTGATTTAAAGCTTTCAGTCTCTTTGTGAGTCGAAACATCGCTGAAGTTGAGTGATACAAATCTTCATAATCCTTCCATTGATCCTCCATGAGAGGTAAGAACTCCGGCATCTTAGCAATTATATTTGTGAACTTGAAATGTTTCCTGCTCTTCTTCTCTTCAAGATCTAGTTGGATCCTGCATCTTAGGTGGTCTGAGCAACCCCCAGGCTCAAAAACACAGAAAGATGGTGTATTATGAAGCTACTCTTCATTTATTAACACCCGATCCAGTTTCTTACAAATCAGACCCTGTTCTCGCTTGTTACACCAAGTGAACCGTGGCCCCTGATACACAGAGAAAAATTACAAGTACTAGTGCACATTTTTTGTGGAGTAGCAGTGGAAACAAAAAAACATACATTGGTTTTCATGGGATAATGTTTACACACATAAAGAAGAAGGTGGCCTGAGTTTCAGGGATCTTCATGATTTTAATACAGCTCTGTTAGCAAAGCAGTTTTGGAGACTAAAAGAATAACCAGACTGTCTATTTTCAAAGGTTTTTAAGGGACGTTACTTTCGGAATACCCATCCTCTGGATGATCATAGATCCTACTCCTCCTCTCATGGGTGGAGAAGTATATGTTCAGCTAGGCCTCTGGTTAAAAAAGGCTAATCAAAAGAGTGGAAACATGTCAGTCTATTTTTGTTTGGAATGACTCATGGATCCCGCTCCTCGCCCGAGGTCAGCAATACAAAAAAAAAACAAAATCAGGTTTTAAACCAAGCTCTAATGGTCGATCAGCTTATTAACATGGACACTCACTCTTGGAATGTGGAGTTTCTTAATGTATACATCCATCCAGGCGATGTTAAAATCATCAAAGGACTGGCGATTAGCCGTGCCCAACGTCCTGATACATATGGGTGGATTTTTACGGAGACTGGTAAATTCTCGATAAAGTCAGGTTTTAGAACTGAATCTATGTATCCAGATAAGAAACAGACGACAGTCACTTATAGGCCAGATATCAAACATTTACTATCTTTCACATGGAAGCTTAAATGTTCTTTGAAATTGCAACATTTTGTGTGGCAAGTATTATCGGGCACGCTCCCAGTGGCAAAGAATTTGAGGTCACGTGGATTGCTTGTGATTTACGGTGTATTATTTGTGGGATAGAGGAGGCAACTACTAATCATGTTCTATTTGAGTGTTCACCGGCATTACAAACTTGGGCATTATCTAGGATCCCTTCCCCCCAGGAATATTCCCAGTAGCCTTTACTTTTACTAGTTTGGACTATCTCTTTTGGAGACTCCCGAAAGACGATGATTTCAGCTATTTTCCATGGATCATGTGGTATATCTGGAAGAGCAGAAATGATAAGATTTACACAAATAGGAATGGGAACCCACAAAAAAAATTATGCATAGCTGAAGTAGAAGGAGCACTTTGGGCTGAGGCACTAGTATCGGTGAAGGAAAATCAAGGGATTATAGCAACAACTCCTTTGCAACCCTTTGGATATAATAGAATCTGTTAAGTTGATGGTGCTTGGAGAGAACAAGATGTTTTTACTGGTCAAGGATGGTATTGTCGAATGTTAGGGTCAGAGGACGTGATGATGAGGGCAATGAACCTCCGATCAAAATAAGTATTTTTTTGTTAACAGAAAAATGTATGAGCCGATAACCCACCCAAAATAAGTTGTTTGTAAATAATTGTTAATATAATATTTTAGAATTGAGTCCCTAAGAAAATGAACACACAATCATTTTTTAATTGAAACTAAGGATTTTTTTAAAAATATGGCTTTAAATTTCAAGTCAAACACAAAAATAACACATGTTTTTTTTGAATTTTTCCCCCAACTCACTCTAAAAGTTTAAGTTATTCACATCCCAATAACCTGTTTATACAAACTTCGGTCAATTGCAAACCTAACTTGTTTATCTCGGAAAACTCTCGGAAAACTAACATGTTTATCCAAAATAACATATTATCAGATTTCAAATATTCATGTTTACTAGTGTTTCTAGCTAATCCGAGAAGACTTCTAAGAAGTCTTCTATGTTAGATTTTCAAAAGTGTTAAGTAACTTCAAAGTATGTTTTTTAATTTTCAAAAGTGTTAAACTTCAGGAATATCAAGGCATGTAGTTTAATGTGCCTTTTAGATCATAAGATATAATTTTTAACTTCTACGAGATTGAAAATTTCAACTCATTTAAAATTCAAATTTGATCTTTTGTGAATTTGACTAAGTTTTCTTGAGAAGTTTTCTCTCTTATTTTCAGTAAATTTGGCTAAGTTTTTGTGTTGTTGTGTTTTGTTATGAGGGGTTGAATGGTTAAAAAGTTATTCTTGGTATATTGTATCAATAACTTTAATATTGTCAGGTATTTTTGGCAAAACATGAACATATTTACTAAATTATTTTGATTAACATCTTTTAAAATTTACAAAAGAATTCACAACTAAAATAGTACACATAGACACCATAAAACAGACCATAAAAAGAATTATTACACGTTGAGCTACATATTATTCCTCAACATAGATAAGTTCGGACTCCACTTGACATTATCCATTTGTACCACTTTGGAAAGATTTCGTCGGAAGTCTTCTAGCATAAAATACATTAGAAGACTTTCCAAGAAGTCTTCTGAGAGTCTTCCGAGAGTCCTCCAAAAGTTGTCTCAGATGTCTTACAAAGTCTGTCTCAGATCTGAAAATTATGCATATTTAAAAGCATTCAAATGGCTTCAAAATAGAGAATACTTCAAAAATAAATTTTTATTCTTAGATAATAAACAAAATAGTCACATTAGGTTGGATCTATAATTTTTTGAATCAATATATAAAACACACAAAATAAATGACCAAAATTTGTACCACTTTGAGCGGAAGATTTCAAAAGACTTCCTCAACACTTCGTGGGAAGTCTTCTAGCATAAAATGCATTAGAAGAATTCCCAAGAAGTCTTCTGAGAGTCTTCTGAGAAGTCCTTCAAAGTCTTGTCTCAGATCTGAAAAAAAAAACATGCAAATTCAAAAACATTCAAATGGCTTCAAAACAGAGAAAAACTTCAAAAATGAAAATTTTATGCTTTCAAAATAAACAAAAAAGTCTTATTAGGTTGAATCTATAGCTTTTAAAATTTAACATATAAAACACACAATAATACATATTCAGAATTTTATAGATCTACCTTTGAAAGAGTGAAAGATGAGAGTCATGTGATAAAAACCTGCAAAAAGAAGATAGATTAGTGAGAAGACATAAGAAAAAAATGAAAAATAGATATAAAGTTTGGTGTTTTGATGTTCAAAGAGATTAGAGAGAGGTTTGAGAGTTGTAGAGTGAGAAACATTACATTTTTGTTACAGCCATTTGAGAGGAAGAAAGAGAATGCGTAAAATTTCTTTATATATGGAAACAAAAATTCAAATTAGGTTAAATATTTTCAATACATAAGACTTCTTGGGAAAATATTTTATTACATATTTTCAATAAATAAGACTTTCTAATTTTTCCCTTTCTAATTTTTTTTTATAAATTTTATTAATTATTTTTAAGATCTAATACATGAGGAGAATTCCCCTAAAAGACGTCTCGAAGACTTCGACTTAGGCGAGATACACAAATTCTTTTAAAATTTAGATGGAAACCTTAATTTCTACTAAAATTTAGGTAGGCTATGTCAGAAGACTTCCACAAGACTTCTTTGGAAGTCTTCAATACTTTATAATCAAATAACTAAGAAAAAGACAGTTCACTATTCTTAAAAGATACTTAGATAGTGTTTAAATCAAGTTATTATATAGCCACTTAACACATAGGTCAAATTAAAATTAAAAAAAAATGATAAGATTTCAAAATCTTACCCTAAAAATACCAACAATGCTACAACATATGTTACCAAACCTTAAGCCAAAGACTATCATGACTCAATCTACATTCACTCATCTGTGTTAGAATAATTCAATTTTAATAAAAATAAATTTACATCATAGTAATGTTTATTATTGCATGATTTCAATTTTTCCCCATCAAAATATTTTTATAAGAAATTAAAATTATGATCTATTGTATGAGAATACTTACAAGGAAGTCTTCTCTGAGAAGACTTTGTAAGTCTTCTCACGCGAAGTGTTATAATGGTAAAACTCAATACTGTATATTTTTTTCTTTGGTCATAGGGAGATTGTTGTAATTTCACTAGTATCTAGGTTACTTTTGCATTTGACTGAATTTAGGGTACACTTCCCTGTAAGTCTTCTCAAGCGAAGTGTTATAATGGTAAAACTCAATACATATTTTTTGTTTGGTCATAGGAAGATTGTTGTAATTTCACTATTTTTAGGTTATTTTTGTATTTGATTGAATTAATGGTACACTTTTGTATTCAAAATTAAATTTTGAGTCATTTTTTGGCAATTTTTCTTGAAACTAAAGCTTATTCAAAGTGTAGCTTGGGTTTGTTTCAAATGATGAAAGCAATTTATATCAGTGTAATGATGCAAGCAATTTATATCAGTGTAAAAATCTAATCTATTAAATGAGAAGTACAAATATAGATTACCCTTTTTTTTTGAACATCTGAATCGATTATTATCGATTAATTATGCTATTACAATGATGAGAATATTACAAAGACGATTTTACAGCCGACAATTCTACCATCCTGTGAGAATACACGCCTGACTGCACCATTCTGAGCCGTCCTATGAGATCCATGTTCGATGGTACGCCTTGCACCAAGCTGAAGATCTCATGTAACATGTTTCCCCATAATCTGCATAATTTGGTATTTTTTGGGGTTTGAACCCCAGATCTCCGGATGTAGAAGCAATTGAACCCTTAGTCAAACCACTGGACCAAGGGGGCTTCCACTAGATTAACTTTTAGTTTTCTAATATCCCCTATATATTATTTGGGAATCATTTAAAAAATATGAACCTCAATTTTGTAAGAATTATAAAACGACCTCATCATATGTGGCAATCAATTAAGTACTCAATTAATCCTATATGGCAACTTTAGATTCCATTGGAAAAATGGTTAGTCCAATTCAATTATTTAATCTCGCTAATTACAAGCTATATGATATCATATGAAATAAATATATTTATACGTCAAATAGGAAAGTGCTTTATGACTGTAAGACCACTAATGCTTTAAATAAATCTGTCTATCGACTAGGGAACGGAATTTATATGTTCACCGTTAAAATATGAAGTTTGCTTTTCTTAAAAGACCATTGTGGCAAAATTTATCTTTAGTTCGTATATTAACAATTGAGTCTCAACATTAGTTGCAACGTAACCATCTCCAGCCATGGAAGACTATGTGAACCAAATTTGTTATCGATAGATAGAAGAATACAGATGAAGGTGGCCGGTTTGTTTATTGTGTTCTGTTTGGTTTGATGATAAGTTTGTAGGTTTAAATTAAACCGAACGATTTGACAGTAGAATTCCCTATATATTAATAGAGGAACATTTGAAAAGATATAACCTCAAACTTGTAAAAATTAAAAAAAGTGACTATCCTAGGTGTCGGTTAATTAGCATAGCAATTTGGTGACGTGTCAGCTCCATATTTCAATTGAAAAAAATTGTTGGTCCAAAGGTAATTGAGGCAAATTTGCTAGGATTGATTAATGTTATATGCATATCTCGCCAACCTTATAGTTTTCATACCGAGTGAGATTTAACATGACATTTAATGGCCCCTCTTCGATATTAATTTCAAGGTGGATTATTAAAAAACAATCAACGTTATCTATACTATTAAAGCATAATCCCTATTAGGATTTTGTCATTAGTTTTCAATCATATTTACAACTTTGTGCCATTCCTATATTTATCTAACAACATTAATTATTTTTGACCAAAAAACTATATTTTTTGCAGCTAAATCAATAAATACGAATTATACATAATAATTCCTAAATATTTGTCAAAGAAAGATTTTGTTACTATAGTGAATCACAACAAATCTTATACTAGATCGGTTATTATTTAAATAGGTGGAGTATTTTTATTCAAAATAAATTATATGATAGAGATTATATATACTTTTACGTTTTTTGTAACTGTGAGATTATATATAGTTTATTCATACATCCATATCATAACATATTTTTTTATATCCCAAAAAATTTATTAATTCCTTTCAAAAAAGTTTATGTCAGTGCCAAAAATATAACTAATGGGATCATTCACTATTTTAATGTATGCAATACACATATATCTATACTATTAAAACACAATTCCTCATAAGATTATGTTCTTAATTATTTGAGTTATTTATAGTTACATGCTATCAATAATATAAGTTTCTTTTATTTTTTTTAAATTGCGTAAAATATTTTTAAGCAACAATCTATAACCGATTCTGCACATATTTCAAAATATGATTACAAGATTTTTTGCAATACAGAAAATAGATCTGAAAATATTCAAACAGATAAATAAAATAACTTATTTGCCAAATAACCAAAAAAAGTAATTAGATTTTTGGTTAGAGGTTGGACAGAGATATGAAGGGAAATGAGGAGGGAGAATGTGTTTTTCGATAGTGAAATTGAGATTTTTGTATGTATATAGGGGTTAACCAAAAAAAGGTATGTATATAGAAGTAAATTTTCCTAAGTAAATCTATACTTCAGGTTCAATAAATCTATCAGAGTTTGGATATGATCTGAATCCGTACATTTAATTCTCTATTTCACATTAAAGGTTTTAGTATATGGGCTTTGTTTTCAATTTAAACTAGGTGACCGGCCCGCACCCTGTGCGGGCAATGTACAATTTCAAAATATGGACAAAATACTGGTCGGGGTTGGAAGTAACGGATTATATATCATAAGACCACCTATTTTGGAATAAAGCATTAGGCTGAGTGCATATGATGTAGTCAATATTTTAAAAGGAGGAGATGGAACAAAGTAACTTGGGCCTCAAGAGGTTGTTATTGTGTATATGTATAATTGCAATGTTCGGAAAAAATATTTTGTTTAGGCATCAATTTTTTATTTCGAAATCGATAATTAATAGTATATATTTAGAGATGACTACATATTTTACATTATCAGTAATTAGAATTGGATGGTATATATGCTATGATGAGTTTTTTAGGTGAAATTTTTTGTATGCATGAATTTGAGGCGTAAAATGTATGTAGACACATTAAAAGAGAAGATAATAAATTTGAAAATATTATCCATAAATTGTATAAAGTATTCAGTACAATTCTCGATAAAGAAAACAACTTCAAGGAGAGACCTGAAAAAAAAATCATTTTGTAAGAAATTGGACGGGTATTTTTGTATAATTTGAAAGATTTACAAATTTGTAAATTTTATCTTCTCCGGGCACAATATTAAATTAACATACCATGATCAAAATAGTGAGAACACTTTTTTCCGAGAATGAAATAGTATCGATCTTCGTAGTCATCACCACCCATCTGCCAATACAAAAAAAAACAATTGTAACAATTTATATATTTTAAAAAAGATATTGGAAAAAACTGGTAACAATCACGTACCCTTCCTACGGAATATTTTGAAAAACTTGTTTGTAGACAACATTCAATGTTTTTGTCTCGGCCTTCCTTTCTTTACCAGTTATTAGGATTTTTAATCCAGATCTCGACTTAACTCTTGAAAGTGCAACGTAGAGCTGACCATGTGAGAACACTGGCCTAGGCAAAAACAAACCAACACTTTCTAGTGTTTGACCTTGACTTTTGTTGATGGTCATCGCGAAAGCCAGTGTAACGGGAAACTGTCTTCGACGCATTCTGAAGGGAAACTTTGTGTCAGGTGGACTGACATACATTCTAGGAATCCAGACTTTGTCTCCAGCAGTACTATTTCCAGTTATAATTCTACCTTCTATAACATGTGGGAGCAACTGAGTAACAATTAGCCTAGTACCATTGCATAAGCTATCTACCAAATCCAAGTTACGGAGACACATAATAGGAGCACCAACCTTCAGATTCAAATTATGTCTAGGCATTCCTGTCACTCTAACACTGTTCAAAAACTCTGTTGGATAGGTAACATTTTCTTCTACATCAACATCGGATGGGATTATACTGTCAGAGCTAAGGTAAACCTTGTATTCACCTGAAAGCACGTGTAAATCCTTTACTCTAGAATAATGTAAAAAGTTAGTCGAACATAAGAGTAAACAGAATCAAATGTTACCTGGCAACTGCGAAAGCATGTAATCATTTATTTTATCAACTTCATCATTTGTGGGTGTAAGAATGGCTCGATGTCTATACAAATCCTTATCTTCTGAGGTTTGAAAAGCTTGTCCATAAACCTCCTTTGCAATAGTTTGAATCGGATCTTCTCCAATATTTTTGATCAACAGATCAGAAGGGATGTCAATGTCAACCTGACCGTCGTTTGGCAAATTTATTTTTCTATCTCCAACATCCAAAATCCATTTTGAGAAGGATTGAAGGTCTTTTGCTGCATCATCAGTAAGCCCAGCGAGCAATCTCATGTTTTTTGTTAGCTTCAGAACTTTGCAGTGCTCCCAAAGATATGACGAATTAAGAGCTTGCAAAACAGTCTCTGCTCTACCACCTCCAGGTATGACCGGTAAAATCTGTCTGAAATCTCCACCGAAAACAACTACTTTACCTCCAAAAGGTTTGTCTTCAGAAGATCTTATAATATCACGCATATAACGATCCAAAGTCTCGAAACAGTGTCTGCTCATCATAGGCGCCTCATCCCATACAATGAGCTTTGCTGCTTTAACTAATTCTGCACGATCTGATCCTGGCTCCATTTTCTTGCAAGTAGTAAACTCGTCGGCATCTATCGGAATACCAAACCTGGAATGTGCGGTTCTACCTCCTTCCAACAATAATGCAGCAATTCCACTGGATGCGGTATTTAGAACAATCATACGTCTAGATCGGATTGCTGATGAGAGTGCTCTATATACGAAGGTTTTACCTGTGCCTCCATAACCATAAAGAAAGAACACTCCACCGCTATCATTTAAAACTGCATCCAAAATCTCGTTGTAAACCCCTCTTTGCTCATCTGTTATCATCGCCATAAGTCTTTCATTTTCCTTTAGCTGATCTTCCACAACATACTTAAGCTCATCATCTATAAGGCGATTGCCGTTGTAACAACCAAAATCATCTGGCTTTGGCATTAGGGGCCATTTCTGGAGGCTACGACCATTGCTAAGCAAATGATTTTGAATCTCGGTTAGAGCAATGTTTTTGATATGATCTATGGTCAAGTTCAACTCTGAAAATTTGAAAAATTAATTACATAAGAGAGACCTGATTTAAAACATATTTCGTTTAATAAGAAAAAATCTCACCGGGATTTCCAGTTTGTCGTCGTTTCTTGTAGAGAATATCGTCGGTTAGATACTCCCAAGTAGCTTCCCACACAACATGAGGCTGAGATAATGTTATGGATACCAACATTCTCGAAAAAAGCTTCCTCGCATACGTGCCAGAACTATTATCACTACAATCTTTGATAGCTTCTATGTATTCCTTGTCATCATCCATCAAACCCAAAGCATAGCAAGCATCTTCGTATGTAGAATATACAACACCATCAACTGTTCTTATATCCTCGTACGATTTCGGCCCTCTTACCCAATTTAGCATTACTCTTAAGAAATATAGCTCATCTTGTGATGGATTAATATGTGCAATCCTCCCTATCGCAAAGCCTCGTTTACGTGGTACCCATTCTCTCATACTTGCTTTCCAAACAAATTTTGTTGGAAATTCGGCATATGTCAAATCTCTTGCCTCTAGATATTTTTGATTTGCTATGAACCACGCCAGAAACATGGATTGGTTGACATCTTTTTTCTTGAGGATACTCTCAATAGGTTCATCTTCATCAAAAAAACACCAGCTCCTGATCAGGGAGATGAAATCCAAGTTTCTCTACAGAAGTAGTACGAAAATGTGTAGGAAAAGCAAGAACCCGCCACGATGACTCGCATGCAGTTATATATCTAATATAGAAATACGATAAACATAAATTAGAAACAACAATCGTAGACCTTAAAATGTAAAAGAAAGTAGTATTTAATTTTTAATAATGTAATAATTTAATTGTAAAAACAATGTTTTATTATTATTCTATACGATAGTATATATATTTGTCTAAGGATATACTTTAATAGATTATGCAGTTATTTTCGGTTCATGCACACATAGAAACTAAGTAATAATAATAAATATAATAATACCTGCAGTCGTAATATGTTTTGATTTCGTCGATGACGCCATCTTCATCTTCTTTATCCATTGCAGCTGAAGCATAATCAGGTCCCTTATGGATATATTTGAAAAGATACTTAACAGCACGCGTTTGGATGCACCACTCGACATTCATATGCGCGTGATATCTAAGCATGAGGTTTCTATTGTAAGGTACAACATATCCATTGTCTAATCTGATTCCATTTTTCTCAATGAACCTACCATCAATACGACGCATGTAAGCTGGAAATCCATTTGCGTCAATCGATGTCCTGATGTTCAGTCGTTTCGGAAACATCTTAGAGCATTTACCGTTAACCATACATACATTATCCTTCTTTGCTGGACCGCAAGGACCATGCATCATACAATCCCCAACGATTGCATACAGGTCTGGATCTACCGTCTTGTCAGGTATCTCAGCCGATATAATAGTGTCTATATGATCAGCTGTTGGAAATTTGGCTCCATTTTGCATGAAGACGAGAATATGAGCGTGTGGCATTCCTCTTTTCTGAAACTCAATCGTGTACATTACTGACAAAACAGAAAAGAAAACAAGAACAGACATTTTAACTGATGAAAATACTATCTAAAGTAGTTCCTTGAAAAACAAATCAAAAAACACCGGCATTAATGTTACAAATTTGTTAGGAGATTTACCTGCAGAAACTGGGCCAAATAAGGAGCCGTCCTTGTTTGTCAAAAACTCAATAAGATTATCGAGTTTCATCTTGAAAACTCTACACAAAATTTCAGGTCTGTCTTCGGTGGTAAGGTTATATTGTTTCAGATACCTTGTAACTTCAGGCCATTTTGGATTGCACGTAAAAGTGATGAAAAGATCTGGAAATTCATAGTACTTGCACAAAGCCATGGCATCGTAGTAATGCTGCTTCATATAATGTTTTCCTCCGGTGAAAGTTGCTGGGATGAAAATTCGGCTCCCTTGCTCAGCCATCTTAGCTCCGCCTTTTGCAGCTGCCTTTTGGATTGCATCATAACTAACTGACCGGAGTTTTTTCTGATTCAGCCATAAGTAACGCAGTCTACTCGATTCTATCATTGTGTAGGCGTCCACAAGGAACTGATGAAACAATCTTCCGGATCTCGTAATCGTGGGTGCTTCCCCCTTCCTCTCTAAAATGCGAAATGCAAAGTATTCACGCATAGTTACATTTTTGCGTTTTCTCCCAGCCGTGTCTTCAAAACCAATTGGAATATTTAATCGAAAACCATCTTCTCCATATGGAAACAATAGTGGATACTGCAGAGGCAAATACGCCGGATGTAATTCACTTATCCTTTGCAACTTTCCACTTGTACTCTCTAGAACAATATCTCGGGGCTCCATATTTAAAACAAAATCTCCAGGTATCAAAGCAGCAACTTCATTTGCAGTGGGCAGATTATGGGTCCGTCCATCAGATTGCCGACTTTCAATCAACCTCATCCTATAACCTGTTGATCCTTCCACGTCGAACCTATCTCTTGCATATCTAAAAGCCTTAACATGAGGATTATACTGATCTAACATATTCTGCAGAAGAAGAACAAGTGGTTCTCTTAGTTTCTTAGCGCTAGCTCCGTCCGACCTGTCCAGTATATTAAGAATCAAAAATAAGTTCAAAAATTGTAGACGAACTTGCAAATTCCTAAAATATAGTCATAATAAGTTCAGAAAGTCTACAAAATTACCCGGCATAAGCGTCAAGTCTATTTTTTATCTCATTTAAAGTATCAATGATATACAGCTGGGAGAATTTTGGAGCTTGTCCAGGCTCGGGACCTATATCACCAATAAGATGATAGTTCTCACCGGACATTCGAAAAACAAATGGTCCACGACCATTGTTAATAGAATGATCTATCTTCCCCCCAAGTGATGTGAAAGAGAACATCATATTGTAAGCTCGTATAAACTCTCGATAATGTTTACTTAATTTGTCTCCTTTGCATAACAAATACATTAACTCCATTGGAGGATTCGCGAGGCGAGGAAGCACAACTTTTCCATGTTTACAACACATTGAGAAGACAGGTTTCTTGCTACGACGGCGTTTTCCAATTCTTTCACCATACCACATGTATGCTTGACAAAACCTACAATTCCAAACTGGATCCCCTTCGTCGTAATAACCTATATAAAAAATGCTCTCATTAGGATAAAAAATAACTAATAAATTGTTATTTATTATCAAGAGATTGTACAATTTTGAAGTCATCACCGTTTTTTTGTAACCCTATAGTAATAGATGAAGTAACGGTATGATTTTCTTGTTGTGGGATATGTTGTGGTGATGGGTTTATCAAAGACTCTCCACCAGGATAGCCATTGTAAGTCTGATTGTCGTCATATTCATCTTCATTTTCAGACTCACTCTCCATTTCATATCGATTATTATAAGCTGCGTGAAAAAGTAAATCACAACATATAAAATCGAATATCATCAATGAATATAAATAAATGTCTAAGTTTATAGATGGAAAAGACTTTAAACCTTCAGGATGGTCCTGTACGATGAACCTTGGTGGAGGAATGAATTCATTTGTTTTGTTTTGGTTTGGACACTGAGTAGCTGGAAAAGATTGATTTAAACATATAAACGAATGTAAGTATGTTAGAATTTCCTGAATTTGGTAAACATCTACAACATTTAAATTGCTGGAGGATCATCATATTATTAGGATTAAAACAGGGTCAGTAATACCTTCAGGATTTGAATCTGTTTCAAACAATGGTGGAAGACCAGAACTCGATGGTCCTGTAATATTCGAACCTGGCCTTGCTGTTTTTGGAAAAGTATAAGTTTAGTCGCACTTTAGATATAGTACCATACAATATATATGCTTTCATTATTATATAAAACCCGTTGTTACCTTTCTTTTGTTTAGTTTTTGAATTCACCGATGGAGGTGATCCAATTATCTTACGTTTCCTGAAGCAAATGTTGGTACTCCCGATAATAGATTTTTGATTACCAATTGAAGCTAAAAGATAACATTTTTTTATTATAAGAAACTTTCTCTCAATCAGAGTACATTATTACTATTGTCTTTACTATTAATTTAAAATAATACTACTTCAAAAATAACTTATGTTATCGGCCGTGGTTAGTTACCGGTTTCTATACTCGATGGGTCCATGTTGGTTACAGAGCCACTGCCATTTGAGAGATTTAGTGAAGTTTGGGTTGAAGTACAGGAACCTGCAGACGTAAGTACAATAACCTTTGAAAATAAGAAATGCAATATCGAGAAATGTTTGCATAAGTAGCACTGGAAAAGAAAGTATTACCGATATTTGGTACACTGATGGCTTTGTTGCCTTGAAAATCCATGTCACTGTTTAATTAAACGTAGATCATGGTCAGAAATGTTTTGTTCTTTGGCAGATTAACAAAAATCAACGTCCGCAAAATCAAACCGAGAAGAGAGTAACCTCTATTTGTGGTAGTAAGGCCTATTGTTCTTTTGTTATTCAGTATTTCCTTTCTCGCTTTTCTAGCTTGCTGTGTTAATCCAGGTTTAGGCTCCGATGGCTGTGGATTAATGGGTCGAAACACTTGATTTGTAACATTATGAAAGGGGGTTCTAAAAGGATTGATTGTTGTTTCTGGTGAAACGTTTGTGATGGATGACTTTTGTGTTACATTCCTCCTTGGAGTATTCTCTTTGTCATTGATACCTATGTTATCAAAGTGTGGCAGCAAAAACAATCATTATTAAAAGTGTGTCACTTAAAAATGTCTACCAAATTCTTATGAAATATATTTGTTTTAGAGAATTTTATTTTCTTTGTATAAATTTTCAATACGAATCGGTTACATATACTCAGTTATATATACACGGTTGTACGAAAATTATAATATATTCATAAAGATTTATA
Source organism: Raphanus sativus (assembly GCF_000801105.2). Taxonomy (NCBI): domain Eukaryota; kingdom Viridiplantae; phylum Streptophyta; class Magnoliopsida; order Brassicales; family Brassicaceae; genus Raphanus; species Raphanus sativus. The sequence continues at coordinate 20,260,373 of NC_079514.1, read as the reverse complement.
TTTATTTTAAGGAAAACATACCAATTTTTTTAATCTTCGGTGGTTTCTTCCCACTGTCTGTTCCCAGTGGATTACTTCTCTTCATGCGTCAGACTTTTCAGATATTGCTTATGTCTTTTGTAAGAACAGGATTCTAGCTATAGAATTTTCCGAATGCAGTTAGAAAAAAGGCTTTAACAAACTTATATAGTTTGACAGAAAATGAAGACTATGGAATTCAGAAGACGATATATTTAATCAATATAATAAAGATAGATTGAAGACCATTAGGTTTTACCATCATTTGAAATATATGCAAAATCAATTGTTGCCAATTCTAAAGTTGGTATTAATTTCTTACCGTGTTTATATTCCTTGCGTAGGTGAATATGATATTTTTTCGGAAAACAATTGATATTTCTTTTGATTGGACGAATCATCTGTTGTTAGCTGTGTACATTTATTGTAAATGATTGTTTCTGTAAGTTTACCATATATAGAACCCCCATATTTTTTCACCTTAGATATAAAATTATTTTTGGGATCTAAATTGCAACTGATTGGGTTATTCTTTCGAAATTTTTTTAAAGATTAAATGTGCTATGATCTCTCCCAAAGTGGTATAGTAGTTGTTTTATAAACCAATTATATTAAAACAATTTATTATTCATTGTTAAAAAACAAAAACGCAGAAGGAAAATAATGGAAAACATAATGAAATTGTTTAAAATAATGCCAATAACAAATAATTGCGTAAACGCTTGTACTTTCAAGTGCATAATGACTTCAACTTTCTTCCTTCATTTTGTATTAGCAATGATTCTTTTAATACTCACTCGTCATCCGAGTCATAATCATGAAATATGACAACATGTGGCTGCATAAATAAATAATTTTGTTAGAAAATGTAACTATACTAAAAATAGTTTATATAAGAGTAAAAACAAAACTTACATGTGGATGAAAGAGTTCGATTATTTCTGCATTGTCAACAACTGAATCAACAACATATGCTGAATTTTGTTCTTTTTGACCATTAGATTCGATTGTCAGCATAAATAGAATTTTCCTCCCAATCAATTCAGTTAGAGATTGTGGTACAAAATGTGGATTTTCCTATAAAACATAAGTATTCATTTACGATGTAAAGTATCGAAATAATATATTCTTTAATCCCCCTATTAAAAATTAAGTAAATACCTGAGGAGCCTCTTCGACCAACTGAAACGCAGGTCTTCTAATTAGCTTCTCCGCGATATTGTTGAAAAGCACAAACTTGGCTTCAACATTTGATTCATCGCTAACACGTACAACCAAGTGGTAACTAAAGATATAAAAGCTAATTAGTATATGAACTTATAACAAATTGAGAGTATACCAGTATGAAGATTTAAAACTATAAACTTACCAGTTAATACCATAATCAAAATCCTTTCCACATCTTTTGCAATTGTATTGAGGATTCTGGTGAATATTTTGATTGACTCCCTCAATACCATTTAACAGTCTATCCATTTTTCTTGTGCAAATTTTGCAGGCCGTGTAATACCATGGTTTCTCCAAATCAATGGCCTCGATTTTAGCAACAACCATAAACTTTCCAGACTATGAACCAACATTGAAAGGCAAATCATATTAAAAAAGTTAGATGCTGAGAATTACTTTTGCCTTATACAAAAATACATTTTGTCAATTTATCAAAAGGACGAAATATTTACCGAATTTGATTCAATCATTTCAGATATGGATTTCTTCACGGTTGTCACTGCCATTTCGCTGTATACAAAAAAGCAATATGAAAATTCATGGAGTTTATAAAACTTAATAACAGAGAATAAATATAGTGGATATTATAACCTCTTTGTGCTCAATATGATCTACACAAGGGTCGAGCATATAAACTAATTTCATACTTATAAAAGCATATATGAAATAAATAAGTCAAGTAAATATTTTCCTTGAGCAACAAAATATTCTTATACATATGAGACTGGGGAGGAGTAATGGTGAAGTAATTTTGAAACATTTATTATAGTTAATGGCATAAAATAAATGCCTTCCTAAATTTATTTCTATCACAACCATTACTGCATTTCCTAAATTGACAGCTTAATTTAAATAAGCAAATTTATAGAACTACATAAATATATTATGGTTACTATTATTGGTCTAATTGATGTTTTACTTTCTACATTTTTTATTACTAACATAACTTATTTTGATGCTAACTATTGGTGCATGCCAAGAAAATCAACGACAATATCTTGTTATTAAATGACAATACAATTACCACAGCCTTTTAGCCTAGAAGGTGTAGACCCTTCTGCATGTGGCGTGCCTTCTCCTTTTTTAGCACGTACTTCTAGCATCCTTGGTAATAACAACTTGGTAACCATTTTTTTCCTTCCACGTAAACAGCATTCTTGGCACGTTCAATCACATCATGTAAGAAATAAAATTATTCTTTATAACTATCCTACAACTTCCTACATTACTTTCACAACATTTTCATTATCAATTGTTTCTAAACAATACCTTAATTAAAAAAATATACTTCCCGAGAAGAAAGACACTACTTTGAAGATGGGAGAAGATGCATCGGTAAACAATTATGATATCATATCCATCGGTGATTCTGCGTCCTCAAATGACGATCACTCCAACTCAGATCGCACCAACTACTTCAGAAACATTTCCTTGTCATATTTTGCTGCCCAACCAACCGAAATGCTGTCTAAACACTTAGAGTTCAAGGAACTATGCTTGGAGAGTGGGAACCCTGAGGCACACTATATTGAGGGCATTCTTCAATTGTTCGTAAAGGAAGACGAGCAGGCAGGCCTATATCATTTACGCCAATCATCGGATGGAGGTTATATAGACGTACCGTATCTTTATGGTTTGTCACTGCTTGCTGTAGAACGATTTCATAAAGGTCAGAAGTATTTGGATAAACTGGGATGGAAGGAAAATCGTTCAACCTCCGATCAATGCTGTGAAAGAGTCAAGAAATCTCTGACTGATATCCCGTACTTCATGAACCAAGGCTACTATATAGCTCGTGCCAACCTTGAGACACTCTGTGGTTGCCGCTCAAGGAAAAGACGTGTTCGAGTATGCAACCATGGTTACTACTATGAAAGGCTTAATCAATTTGTTGAGTTTGCTATGAGTAAAAACAACTAAAGATTCAAGTTTTCATCTGATATTATCCATAAACGCATGTAAAAGTACTTATGTTTTTACATGATTATTTATATATTTTGTTCAATTTTCTAAGTTGCTACTTTGTTTGTTTTATTTGAAGGTCGACACAATCTCCAAAATTCATATCATATTAATTGATAACAACTATTTTTCCTTTTGTACTTTGAATATAAAATTTACATGACCTTTTGTGCGGATTAATTGACTTTAGTCGCGATGGCAACCTAATTACTCGGATTTCTAAAATGGAAGATAAAAATCTTTGGTAATAAATACAAAAGAAATATAATTTATTTAAATTTCATACTATTACTTTCTGGTCAACTAATTCACCTTCCAAAAACAAAACAGAGACCGTAAATGGTGTTTACATATGATAAGATTATATATTAACTTATCACAATGAAACTACTTTATATTGATTGAATGTTAATAAATATGATTGACGTTAGCAGGCAATTTATTTGCAATCAAATCTTCTTAAAATATGATTATTAAGATCTCATGTAATAGGTAGAAAAGACATTTATTTTAAACACTCAAAATATTTCAAGTACATAATATAGAGGTCAAGTTATTCACCTTCTTTGTAAACGACAAATCAATAATCTTATGGATATTAGAGGAGGTGGAACCAAATATTACCGATGCTGTATCTCTAATTATATACTTAGAAATCTCCAAATTTTTCTAAAATAAAACAAAATGTTACCAATTATTCAATAAATTGTACAAATTAGGTCTTAATATAGTAGCAAACTTCAAATCTGGATATTTGGTGCCCATGATTTAGCTTTTGAATCTCAAACAAAGTTACAAACACCACCGTCAAATGCAGACTTCACATTTACTACCTGAGGTATTTGTTTGTTATTCTCCATCCAATACACAAACTTGGATTTATCTTGGTCTTCGTTGATTTCGAATGAATATTGGTCTCTGTGTATAAATGTCATGATATTGTGATATCGATGTCTATGATGGAATTCAATCTCTGTATGATTCTCTACTTTTTCGTAAACCTGCAAAATATAATACCACAGGTTATTCCCTAGAAGTACTCCAAACGTAAAAGGTCATGTAAATATTTTATGTGATAAATAAAAATCACTTACATAACAATACGAAGACTGTGAAGTTTGATCAAATGTGCATAGTTTCTAACAGAAAATAAAGCATAAATCCTTAAATTTTGAAAAGTAATGTTCAGCATTAATGTTTGGATCTCGAGAGAGAGAGCAAACCTGTGTAGAAATTGACCAACTATACTTGCCCGGCTGCATGTTAAGCTAAGAAACAAGTATTGCTACGTTTGATTAAGGATTTGCAATTTCTTGATTTATAGAGTTAGGTTTACACTAATGGGACCTTAGGGTTTTCAGTTTTGAAGGCCCTATTGTATATTTAAGACCCAGTTCAAATTTACTTCGCATTAAGTAATTAGTAATATTGAAATGAATATTTTGAAGGGCCTCTTGTATATTTAAGACCCAGATCAAATTTACTTCGCATTAAGTGATAGTTTAAAATTGACAATCGGATTCTTATTGTTCTGTTTAAAATTGACCTTCATAAGTTGACCATCACATTAGACTATTTAATACAATCAAAGGACCTTGAAAAACATTCTAGACCTTGCATCGAAGACCTTGAACAACTGGACGACAATTGGTGGAGTTGTACGATATTCACCAATTGCATCGAAGACCTTGAACAACTGGACGACAATTGCATCTCCCTCATGTAGCCTTTCACCATATTTTTTGATGAGTTGTTCTCCAACTGAAGCATGAATTCTTGTCCCCTGAATACCAGTCAAAATAATAATAGTATTAAACAATAAACAAAATCTTAACATAAAACTGTGTGTTCTTCACTTACTTCTCTATCAGCAAAAACCATTTCAATAGTGTTTCATGATTCTTTGTTGTAGTTCTTCCACAACCGAATAATCCTAACTTCAATACAGGACGTATCTTTACGGGGTTTTAATTCTCGGACCAAAGATACTATATTTTTGGACTTTGCGAGCATCGCCATTTTCGTTTCAAAATAGAAGAATGGTTGAGTTGCTTCAAGGCCACTTTGTACTCTATATATAGTCCTTTGATGGTGTAGAGTATTAACGACGCAAAAAATATTACTTGCGCAAGTAATTGGGTATAATAAGGTATGTAAATTAAATGACTAATGATTAAAGGAAACCTAATAAATTTGTAAAATTAATCACGAATATGCATTTTATACGATGCGAAACTTGCGCAAGTTTTCAATATAAATAAGGTATGTTGATAATAATTAGTTTCCTAATAAAATATGAAATGAATTTGCCATTAAGAGATTTAATGATTAGTTGACATTTTTTAAATTTCTTCTGCAAGCTATGATTAATGTTCGCCATTGATTATGATTCTTGCGCAAGAAATAATTAGTGCGTTTGCTAATTAATGTCACTTTCCAATTAAAAGGTCGATGAAAAAAAATAAATCAAAAAAAAAAATTAGAAAAACTCGACCAATAGAAACGCGAGAATTCTCGTGAGAAGAATTCTATGAGTGCCACGTGGCGTTTGTACTTCTCTTTTAATATATAGGAGGATTTTGCAGAAAATAATAATTATTTTCAAAAAGTTAACATTTTTAGATATTGATCATCCTAATTCCTAAAACATATAAAACAACTATTAAATATTTATTACAAATAACTATTAAATAATGTTTCAAAACACATTATATAAAATTTAATCATAAATTTATATCATAAATTCTATATCATAAAATTAAATATTTAAAAATAAATAATTCCGCGTTTTTAAAATGCGGGTCAAAATCTAGTATTAAGTTGCAAAAAAGATTAATTAAATGCACAAAAGAATATTCTTGCACTTTCCTTAATTAAAAAGTTATGGAATTTCCTAAAATGATTAACGTATATATGACAACTAATGGTTATGAATAATGAATATTTGATAACATTTTTTGTATTTTAGCTATTTTTGTTTGATTTTATATTATTAAAAAATAATAAACAATCAAATTAACCATATAATAAAAATAGATTTTTCTTATACGTTGTATTTTTATTTTTTTCAAACAGCTATAAATTATTAGAAATTTTAAAATACCAAATTTTGTGATTAATGGTTTAATTTGTTTTGTTATAATAAAATACAAATGATCATAAAATTGTATTAATATGGATTTTTATTTAATAAATATTCAAATTAAATAATATATATATATATATATGTATATGTATATATATACATTCTTTTATATATTAATTGAAAAACCTTACAACATTATTTTGTATTTACATGTCACCATCAGAATGAAATTCAGAATTCTTAGAAAAGTAGGTTATAAGACAATTAATGATTATGAATAATAAATATTTGATAACATTTTTTGTATCTTAGCTCTTTTTGTTTTGATTTTTATATTACTAAAATATATTAAACAATCACATTAACCATATAATAAAAAATTAGATTTTTCTTACATGTTATATTTTGAATTAATGACTATAAATTATTGGAAATATCACTTTGAAAATTTTGTGATCAATGGCTTAATTTGTGTTTTTTATAACAAGATGAAAATAATCATAAAATTGTATTAATATGGATTTTTATTAAATAATATTCAATTAAATAATATATATATATATATTCAGCTAATTATTTAAAGAAAGAAAATGGGCTACATCAATTTAGTCGTCGAGTTGAAATCCTTCGATTTTGGAAATAGAGTGATAAAACCATTAAAATGGTTTTCAGTGATGTTAAAATAAAGTATTAAAAAAAATTGTAGAACTGGTTTTTGTAATAAAAATTCACTTGATTGTGACATTACGGTTTTATAGATATAAATAGGATGATAAAAAAATTTAAATTCAAATCGATCATACTCATCATAAATTCAAATAAATTTCGGTCCACAATTATTATTACAAATTCTCAACCAATACATAGATGATTATATGAAGAAAACATAAATGTATGCATATTAAAAAAATACAAACACATATACATATTTAATTTGTCAATACTATATATTTAAATTTTTATTATATAAACTCATCATGCGCAAAAGCGCAGGTCTTATCCTAGTATTTATACTATTACGCCACTGATATATTAATTGAAGTTATATTTATCGATCAGTTATTTTTAACAGATTATTAAATGATTCATCTAAAATTAATTCTCAACAGTAGAAATGTCTATTATCCATAGTCATACCTTGCCTTGCGGATGATTAAATTTAAAATTTCCATATATAAATTAAAAATATTCCAAAATAACAACAACTATTTAATTTCAATTTAATATCTTTATTTTCTCTACAATAAATACATATCATTTCACCAAAATATTTTAAAATCATATCATTTATCAAAAAGAATTTATGTTGCCTATTATATATATGTTATAAGTGTTTTGAAAACCGGATCGGACCGGCCGGTCGAACCGGTCCGACTGTGACTCGCTGAAGAAACCGAGTCCGGTTCGGTTTAAAACCCGGATTTGATAAAAACCAGTACAACCGGCTGAAACCCGGTAAAACTGGTGACCCGGTTTAATTTTAAAACCTGATTCTTAAAAATTAACATATAATTAAGTGTTTTTAATTATTACTAGCTAAAATTTAATACTTTATAATTAGTGTTCAACTATTACTTTTTAATTGATTTTTTATTTTTCTAAGAAAAAATGTGAAATATATATCTTTGACTCTCATATACTATTTTTATTTTACCATATTCTTAAAATTTGAAATGTTAGTTGTAAAAATAAATAAATATGATCATTTGTTTTTTTTTAATTTTAGTTTACATAGTAATCAGATTTATGTTTGTTGTTTATTTTGAATTAATAAAAAAAGAATAGAGAAAGTATTATATGTAGAAATAAAGTTTATATAGTATAAATATATAATAATATACATTTTTATACAAATAAAAAACCTTGTTCGACCGGTTGAACCGGTCTAACCAGTCAACCAGTAGCTTCACCGAGTCGGTGTCCGGTACGGTTTTCAAAACATTACCACAGTATATAGTTTGGTTAAATGATAGTTACCACAATATATTTACCACAAAAATATTTCAAATTTTCAAAGCGCTGATCAAAAATCTCGAGTTGTAATATTTTGTTCAAAAGTAAACATCAAAAATGTATTTGTCTTATAAAATTTTAGAGACATATCTATTTGTTTTATTAAAACATAACTGAATTTTATTTGACATAATTTATCTTAATTTTGAAAGATAGATTTATTAATAGAAAACATAAAAATTCTAATTGGGTTTTTAATTTATAAATAAATACTTCAAAATGGTTAATTTAATTAAGCATTACTAATTAATGAATGTGTTATTTAACATGTCATTTTGGTTTGTTTAGTATCCAACCATAAAATGAGCAATTAACAAATTACACACAATTAGAAATTGATGATCTATCATAAAATGTTATATACTACAAATCGATAAAAACAGCCATATGGATGCATATTCATATAAAGAATTGTATATTTTTATATATATATTTTATTGAAATAACACCCGTGCGGGTGCCCGGGTCAAGCTTTAATTTATATTAAAAACATTTGACATTCATGGAATCTTTGAAGATTCATGATTGAGATTATTCAAATATCATAAGTAGAAGTAAACAAGACATTTCATTATAAAATTGAAATTTTGCAATTAATTAGTTTCTATTTAATAGCCTAAAATCAATTTATGAAATTAGTTTTAAACCATATTTTTAACGATAAATAAATTCAATAACAGTCAGATACAACATCTGATATATTCACTAAACAGTGCTATTACGCCAATATATTAATTGAAGTTATATTTATCGATCAGTTATTTTTAACAGATTATTAAATGATTCATCTAAAATTAATTCTCAACAGTAGAAATGTCTATTATCCATAGTCATACCTTGCCTTGCGGATGATTAAATTTAAAATTTCCATATATAAATTAAAAAAAATTCCAAAATAACAACTACTATTTAATTTCAATTTAATATCTTTATTTTCTCTACAATAAATACATATCATTTCACCAAAATATTTGAAAATCATATCATTTATCAAAAAGAATTTATATTGCCTATTATATATATGTTATAAGTGTTTTGAAAACCGGATCGGACCGGCCGGTCGAACCGGTCCGACTGTGACTCGCTGAAGAAGCCGAGTCCGGTTCGGTTTAAAACCCGGATTTGATAAAAACCAGTACAACCGGCTGAAACCCGGTAAAACCGGTGACCCGGTTTAATTTTAAAACCCGGTTCTTAAAAATTAACATATAATTAAGTGTTTTTAATTATTACTAGCTAAAATTTAATATTTTATAATTAGTGTTCAACTATCACTATTTAATTGATTTTTTATTTTTCTAAGAAAAAAGTGAAATATATATTCTTGACTCTCATATACTATTTTTATTTTACCATATTCTTAAAATTTGAAATGTTAATTGTAAAAATAAATAAATATGATCATTTGTTTTTTTTTTAAATTTTTAGTTTACATAGTAATCAGATTTATGTTTGTTGTTTATTTTGAATTAATAAAAAAAAAGAATAGAGAAAAGTATTATATGTAGAAGTAAATTTTATATAGTATAAATATACAATTATATACATTTTTATACAAATAAAAAACCCGGTTCGACCGGTTGACCCGGTCTAACCAGTCAACCTGTAGCTTCACCGAGTCGGTGTCCGGTCCGGTTTTCAAAACATTACCACAGTATATATTTTGGTTAAATGATAGTTACCACAATATATTTACCACAAAATATTTCAAATTTTCAAAGCGCTGATCAAAAATCTCGAGTTATAATATTTTCCTCAAAAGTAAACATCAAAAATGTATTTGTCTTATAAAATTTTAGAGACATATCTATTTGTTTTATTAAAACATAAGTGAATTTTATTTGACATAATTTATTTTAATTTTGAAAGATAGATTTATTAATAGAAAACATAAATATTCTAATTGGGTTTTTAATTTATAAATAAATACTTCAAAATGGTTAATTTAATTAAGCATTACTAATTAATGAATGTGTTATTTAACATGTCATTTTGGTTTGTTTAGTATCCAACCATAAAATGAGCAATTAACAAATTACACACAACTAGAAATTGATGATCTATCATAAAATGTTATATACTACAAATCGATAAAAACATCCATATGGATGCATATTCATATATAGAATTGTATATTTTTATATATATATTTTATTGAAATAACACCCATGCGGGTGTCCGGGTCAAGCTCTAATTTATATTAAAAACATTTGACATTCATGGAATCTTTGAAGATTCATGATTGAGATTATTCAAATATCATAAGTAGAAGTAAACAAGACATTTCATTATAAAATTGAAATTTTGCAATTAATTAGTTTCTATTTAATAGCCTAAAATCAATTTATGAAATTAGTTTTAAACCATATTTTTAACGATAAATAAATTCAATAACAGTCAGATACAACATCTGATATATTAACTAAACAGTGCTAGTGCTCTAACCATACAACCTATCCAGCTACAAAGTTGGAGTGGTTTCAAAAAGACTTATCAATGGGTCAAAGGCAACTGTGGCTGCGATGAGAGCTGAACATAATGTAATTATACGAAGTTTTGGCATTGATCAACCAATCAAGCATCTACTGATCAAATTTGTCTTCTCAATTGCATACTACTCCAGTTTCTTCTGAGAGACGACTGACGAGGTACGACTAAAATCCAGCATAATATCCGTCTTCAGAATTGGTGCAACTCTCTTGATGACACCGCATGCGGTTAGATAGTATTACTCGAACAATTTCATATCTCATGCTGGTTTTGTTTTCATTTTGTATGTTAAAATGATAATATTGTGATATAAATTGGTTTATTTTGGTACAAATGTTTTAAAGCTTTTTCCATATAAAACTATCTTGAGTTTCGATTTGTGAATGTTGTACCATTTGTAAACATCGTCACTGTCCTTTTTATTAGTTCTTCACTGTCATCATTTATTTATATTGGACACAAACTAATTCTACAAAGAACTCGGAAACCATGCAATTAAATTCTAGTCAAGGTGCAGGTCAGGTAAGTTTCCCAAGAGTGTAGCATTGACATACTCATTAGGAGCGTGGGCAGGTAGTCCTGGAATTAACAATGCAACAACCCTAAAGCACTTCAACAACCATCCTTCTCTGTATTCTTCACCTTTCCAATAAGGTATGATGAAACTCCTCATCAACTCCCACATTGCGTTCATAATCTTGGGTATTGCCCATAACACATTAAAGTAGTTTTTATTCGGTTCCTCTTGCTCTACCTGAAAATAATAATTACACAGTAGCATTAAATATAATTTCATCAGTGAAGGAAGTGCGCAAGTGGTAGGAACAAGATCTGAAGTTTTGTCACCACCAAGAGTATACTCACAAATTTAGAAAGTACTGTAGGAAAGGGTCCAGAACAAAATAGGAAAAAACATTATTCTAAAAATCTCTAATTATTGATATACTCAAAGAAACAAGCCAGAAATTATAGTTTGTAACTAACCTTTCCTCTATAGAAACTGTCATAGTAAAGGCATGCTCCAAAGTGTTTGAACATGAGTGTCTTGTCGTCAAAAGGCAACCTAGGAACCATGTCATTGCAATACACGTATCTTTCGTACATGACCTCATACTTCTCCAATGAATCTTTCATGAAGTTTCCAAACTCCTCGTCTCCTACGCGGGGCTGCCCAAATGTGTAAACTCCTTCGAGCTTGTCTAGCATCTGCTCTTCGTCATGCATCATCAACACGGCCGTGAAAAGGATAGCTAGGGCTCCACCTAGGCTATGTCCGGTCAAGATAAATTTGGATGCAGGGTTTTGATCGAGAATGTTTTTCAAGTGATGCATAATAGTGTAGTATGCATAATATTGAGTTGTTTCATTTTGGGTTTGGTCAATATTTACTACTTTAGGCCATCCTTCTTTTTGAAGGCCTAGAGCTTTCATGAATCCACCATGGACTTTTCCAACGTTCTTAATCTCGTACCTATTTTGAAAATCAACATTGGTGTAATTAAAGGAACCAGTCGATGCACCTAAACTGAATAGACTCCGACGTAACTGAACTAAGAACAATGATTGTGTTTGGAGAGTTTATTGAAAAGATGTCCAAAGAAAACCAGTACATTAAAGCAAAACGGAAAAATAAGCTTACCAGGAAAGATCAAAGTCGGTACACCAATCATCGGCGTCAAAAGGATCGGTGCCTCTGAAACTGACGACGATGAGGTTCGGATATGTGCTTGTGTCTTTTATAATAATCACCTCTGTTGACTTCTGTTTCTGGTAACCTAGAAACCACAAGAATAACGTATTACACTCCCGGTAAGAAGAAAAAAAGGTGTTAGTCTCTGAAGGGAAAAAACCCCAAAGAATATGTAATTTTCTATATAAATACATTTTTTCGTTAATATTCTTGATAAAATTGATAAAGGTAAATTTTAATATCCGAAAAATTATTAGAGAATTAGGCATAAACTGTATAATTCTATAGACATGTATAGACGATAGACCCTCTTTCTCTTGGCAAAAAAAAAAAGAGATCAAGTCATATATTTTTCCTCACCATTCCAACAGCTGTAGAAACCCAACAAGTCCATCTGTTCCAGGAGTAAAATTAACAAATAATTGATTGTAAGTCCGACATATAATAAATCTCTTTTTAAAATTATGTTCTTTTATTAATTTTTAACTCAAAGATAATCATGCATGATCATGTTCTTAAGAGATACTTAGATAATTCGCCGAAATCAAGATACAGCTATATGACAGTATGCATCATGTTGCCTTATTACGTAAATTTTATATACTTTTACAAAGAGCTGATAGAAAACTGCTTTGAAAGTACGTACCTTTAGACTTTAAGAAAAAAAACTACCTTTAGACTAGTCATCGATGACAATCTTGAATATTACCTTTTACTTACTAGAAAAAATAACTTATACATTGTATATTAACAGAACTATTACTGATTGAGATTGATATGCAACCTAGAATTATCTTGATACTGAGACTTGTGAGAAAAAAATATGAAAAGAGATTATTATTAAAAGTTAAAACCTTCCAGTGGTTGTGAAGAACAGAGCTGACAAAGTTTGTGTTCTCGTAAGAAAGCTTAGAAGCCATAATTGACAACATTGCTTTGTATCTTTTACTTCCTCTCTCTATTCTCCGGTCTAACTCTACTCGCCGGTCTAGGTTTCCGACTAAAGATGCAAATGTCGCTGATGTTTTTTCCGGCCATATAATCTTACCTAAATGGTGACGATATTTAAATAGTGGACTTTGCACAAAAAAATCTTGAATAACTTAACACAAATTCAACCATTTTAATTAATTTTAACTTCACTTTTAATCGCTGGCTAGTTGCACAACACACGAGATCCTAGTTGCGTTTAAATGTAGGTTTATTCTCATATGTAATTTCAACATTGAACTAATTATAGGAGATATATACTTGATAAGGCAGAAAATCCCTTTAGAGTAACTTACTTAGTCACGCAAGATCACTGTTTCCATTTTACATTTCGAAGAAAATAAATAAACTATACGTGTCGTCTCTAACCTTACTTTATGTTTAATGTAATTAACAGAACTTACACCAATTAGTTTAAAACAAGAAGTCCAAAGTAGATCTGACCTTTGAAAAGCTTTGGGAGGATCTTAAAGAAGCCACCATTGGAAGAAAGAAGATTCAACCAAAAAGAAAGATAGAATCCCAAAAGGTAGAGAGGTTTCCTTAGAAGAATCATGAGTTTTTGAATAACAATGGATACAAAGATGATCCACCGTCGCCGGAATCTGCAAAAATCATCCTCAAGCTTCTGTTCAGAAGAATCGATGAACTTTCTATTCCTGATATCCGAGGAGAAGAGAAGACGTGCGAGATCCGAGAAGGTGGCTTCTCTCGGATCCAACACAAAATATTTTTCGGTTGTACACATATCTTTGTTATTTGTGGTTTAGTGGTCAACGTTAATTTAGCTTCAAAACTTAGAAGAGTTGTTTTGCAAGTTAAGTCATGGTGTTAGCTTTGGGTTCTTATATAATGACTAAATATTTAAATATTCTACCACGAGTTATTTATTGTTTAAATTTCGATATTGCGATGGTCATAGAATGGAGGTTGGTCTCCATCCAGAAGTCAATATTATTCAGAAATGTGTTGTTAAAACCTAGTACTGTTAGGCCGGAGACATATCATTTGACGAATCCCATAGGCCATAGGTGATAGGTGTTAGAGAACTGCCTAAAATGATTTAATAATACTACTCGAGATCTTTTTTTCTTTTGGAAAATCCAATAAATCTTAACCGGATGTTCAAATGGAAATTTGTTTTATTAAAATAAATTACTATACTAAAACTTAATCTATACTATTAAAAGAGAAACAGTCTTGAAAAATTGACTTATGTAAGTTGTTTGGATCCTTTCATTTTTTTAGTCCAACCTATTATATACAACCAAATCTTATAACTAGCCTATTTTATAGCAACCAAATAAAATTCTCTTACATTTGAATAAAATCTATTACTGTTTATTGACTAAATGTTATAATCTAAATTGTTGATCTATAACCTTTAAAATATGTAGTACGTTTTGTATCAATCACTTATTACTAATATTTATATAAAATGTTCGTATCAAATGATGGTGTGAATTTAATATAAACCAACACTATACCTCATAACGACTCTAACGGACTATGTATTAGATATTTATTATTTAAATGAGTCAGTATATTCATCACAATAATATAAAAAAATTAGGATTTTCTTCACAACATTTTAACAAACTTACATATATTAATTATTCTGAATATATGTAGATTGATATTGAAACGTTTTAAAAAATTTCAAAAGATAGTTGAATCGTGATTGTATATTTTTATCATGTTGTTAATTTGTAACAACAAATATATAAAAAAATTCACAATCCTAATTTTCTTATATTTTCTAAGAATATACCTTATTTTTAAAGGAATCTAATTTTTTCTTATAAAAATTTGAATATTCTTATATTTTTACCTTATTTAAAAAAAATCAAGATACAGCATATATTGTTACAAAATATTTTAAACAAAAAAGAGTATACTGTAGATATGCTATTTAAATCCACTTTATTAACTTTAGTAGATTTCAAATCTCATCTGAAATTTAGTATGCTCATATGTCATATTACACCATGTCATCTTGCATTACATAGTTCCAAATATTTACAGAATTAAATTTAATAAATCAAACCATCTGTTAAATATAAAAATATATATTTTTCTTTAAATTATTTTTTTTAAAAAATTTATTTATTATAAATTTTTTATTTAAGATAAGTTCAAATTTATTAAAAACATTACAATTTATACTATTGAATTAGCCAAAGATATATCAAGTAAATCTTAAGTCTCATAAGCTCAACAAATATAACTTTAACAAAATGCACACAAGATATAATGAAAGAGAGTAGGTCTGAGTATCTGAGTTTCCAGTTCAGGTACAGATTGATTAATTGTGGTTTCAAAAAGTTTGAATATAACCAGGTATTTGAATTTTTTTAGTTCAAGTTTGGGTTGGTTTCTTCCGGACCCGGATCGGTTTAAATCCATAACCCAAAATGAACAATTCGTTCTGATCCGAAAAATTGAAAAAGCAAAATTTCCAAATACCCAAAATACTTTTAAATTTTTTTTACCTAAAACCTGAAATTAAAATCAAAATCTGAACCCAAAACTTTAGAAGTATTTTTAATACATATCTAAAATACTCAATATATCCAATATAAGAAAACATTTCAGGTACATGGGTACCCGATTAAGTCTCGAGTATGATCTTGACTTGAAAAGAGATCTGCGAGTCCAAAAAAATTGAATAGGTACTTTACCATGGACCTGGATCCAAACTGTGCCTATATTTCCAGGTCAATTTCAGTTTGGTTTTTCAGGTTTGGTAAATATCCATACTTAGAAGAAAGTTATATAAGAGCGTACATACAAAATCTTAAATAAACTAATTCATGAATTATATAATTTAAACAAATTATCGTCTTCTATATCATATAATTTTGTGACATAATAATGTAGAATAATTTCAAAATACTAACTCACAAACTTTGAATACAAGTCAAAGAAAAAGCCGCGCTTTCAAAGCGCGGGTCAAAATCTAGTACCATCTTATAACAAGAAAAAAAAAACTCGCAGAAACATCATTTCATTGCGCAACCATTACTTTAGAAGCTTGACCACGTGTTAAACACATAAAACCAAATGCTACAAGCGTTCTTCTTCATGTTAATATTGCACACATATCACTAGTAAAAAAAAAACTATAGTCATAATTTCATGGCTATAAGAAAGTTTTGCCACCAAATACTACAAAAATGTGGTTACATGTTCGTAATAAATCTGGACCGTGTCAAAAATTGTAGCAAATTTGGATTGTGTAAACTTCATAGCAAAAATCATGATTTTGCCAATAAAAATTTGTCGCAAATAACCCACGTTCTAGCCATGTTTTGTCACAAAAATTTGTGGCTAATATAAACCATGAAATAAACCATGGTTAATTCGTGATTGTTTTAAAAAAAATTATAAACTAAATAAAAATTTAAAATAAAAAATTTTATTTTATTTTGTCAGATAGATTTATTTTTTAATACAACTTCCATTAATAATAGTTAGAGGAATTAAACTCCTCAGTTACCACACTCTTTTTAGCTAAAAATCAGCATTTGAGTTCTTATTTTAAAGAATCCAAACACACATAAAAATTTTCAAACATCGCTACAAAAACTAAATTGTCTGAAACAACTCCAAAGAAATTTTAAGTAGGAATTCTATTTTTCACTGTTGACTAGGTGGTAGAATCAGATTCACGTCTTATCTTCTTATGCCCAAGCTCCAAGCATTTTCTCACTGCTTCTCGCATCGCTGTTCTCGTGTGCAGTAGTTGTGGGTGATAGTCCAAGCCAGTCCAGTGGTCAAGCAACTCTGCCTCTAAGCTGCATATGTTCTTAAAATCGGTGTGGTCTCATCCACTATTGTTGGTAAGCTTCATTTTGATTTTTCTTGTATATGAGATTTCTTTCCATCTTGCCACTCACGAGTTGTAGCAATCACCAACGATAATGTTTCTGTTAGCGAGCTGCTACATTCTTCAAATACAAACTTGTTGCATGGGTTCCATAACAACTATACTATCCACGATGCCAGCGCAACTGTAACATTTTTTGTTAGAGGCAAACATGGTTGATTTCTCACCACAAACTTTCATAAATCTAACTTTCCACTAAAGTCCATGTCTCCTGTGAAGGGAGATAGAGCTCACATTTCACGAGCATGCTGACAATGAAAGAAAAGATGGAGTGTAGATTCACTGTTGCTTTATCTCCTACATGTTTGTTAAATGTTTATATGTCTTTCCACCATTAAAGCTCCCAATGGGAGGGCTCCTTTTAGAGCCTTCCAAACCAACATTTACACCTTTGGCGCTTTGGATAGCTTCCACTCATTTTGGTTCCAGTTAATTTCTTCTCCTATGTTTTAATTGGTGTCTTGTTTTAGAAATACTCTCTCATAACTGGATTTTGTTGTGTACTCTTCTGATTTGGTTACCATCCGAACAGCTTATCCTGAGCCCTAGTTTTATTGGGTTTTAATTTCATGATCGTATCCTCATAGTTAGGACAAATAGCTGCGATTTTTGCTCTATTTCCATTCGATTGTATTAGTTGTGAACAAGTCTGCAACTTTGATTAAGAAACTCTGTTCTGGGGCAGGCCCCATAAGTCGTTCTTGTGGTTGTAGGCTCAGCCAATTGTCATCACACCCTGATATTTGTCCTGTCTCTAACTAGCCATCCAATGTTTTGGACTAGTAAGTTCTTGTCCAATCATGATTTTCTTCCAGCATGGGAGCTCGATGCACGCTCCTGAAATGATGAGGATTTCTGTTCCATGTTATGTCTCATTGGGATGTGATATTTATTGCAAACTACTTGACACTCTTCATTCAACAATTCAAAGAACGCGAGAATAAATCCAGAGGCATCTAGAAGGTGAGGTCGAGTGTTCTACTATTACATTGGGAGTACCTTATTGTGGTACTATTATTCTTCAGTGGTGCATTCTAGTTCTTCTTTTTCAACAATGGAAATATCTTCTCATGTGTAAGTACGAAACAAGAGAAACAACATTTATGCATTTTATCGTATTTAAACGAGATGACAATGGTTTTTCATGTTGGAAAATCATATACTTTGTGTCAATCACTGGTTATCCACATTCATAGTTACTCTAATTAGCATGTAATTTTAGTTTGAGAAGCTTTAGAGTCGTATGCTACTTTCACTCTCCAAATTTTCTTCACCAACGTACATCGTCTATGTAGTGTAGTAGCTGACTAGGATATTTTAGACTCTGATCAAAGCTTCTAGAGAAGTTAAGAAATCAACTGGTAGCACCGGGATCCAACATTCTAGTATCATTGTAATATTTGTAGGACCAATGTCCATTTTTCAAACCATAAACACATCTTTCTATAAGATATGAATTGGAATCTATCTCGATATAGGACAAACTCTACCGTAGAAATTTCAAACTGTAGGCATGTAACTAATTATCATGCTCATGACTTGGCAAATCAGATTCAGTACTCTTTCCATAAAACTATCTGCGTCTTCACCGAATACTCGAAATTTTGGGTGAAGGTTCTCTGCCATTGTCTGCTCCATTTTATGGTGAGTAATATTATGTGTTACCTTTGGTAGCAAGTCAATTTGAGAAGAAGAAACTTTGCGACTAAAATTGCAATATTCAGTAAACACTTTAATAAAATAGCATGCTTTGACTGAATCTCCTATATATATATATATATATATATATATATATATATATTAATTGAGAATCATTTAAAAAATGTGTAACCTATATTTTGTAATAATTACGAAAGAGACTTGATGATGTATCACTTAATTTGGATGTCAATTTGACTTATGTATCAGAATAAATTGAATAATTTGTAAGTCTAAATCCAATTGTTAGAGAAAGTTATATTAACTCAAAATATAAGAAGTGTGTATTTAAGTTTATGATATGTGATATACAATATGAAAATTGATAAACCAAACTCAAGCATAAAAGAAAAAAAATCACGGAGTGAAGTCACGATGACATTGTCTTTCATTTATGATGAAGACAAAAAAAATTTCACACTGACAGTTTTGTGTAAACGACAATATATGGGAGATTTTGTATGTTCACGTGATTGTTTTACCCAGGACAAACATTTGTTTATACAAGTTACATATAATATGAGGGATATGATCTGCATTGTCATGAGTATATAAGTTTTGACTTACTTCTCAACTAAAGTTTCAACATAAAATCTCAGTAGCCATTTTATTTAGGGCACTAATATTCTGTATATTTTGTATTGGAACACATAAGAAGTGTATAACATATTAATCTTCATAAACCAGTGTACACACATCGAAAATGCGTAATTTAGGTACGTATAAATGATGTGTTTCCTTATTAGATCAAACAACTAAATACTATTAACTTAATAGTCTTATGCTTAAATCTCGAATATCTAATCTATTAAAACTGAAGTACAATTATTACTTAGCCCTAATTTTTCTTTAATATTTACAATCACATGCCATTGGACATAAAACACAGTAGTTTTATAACATTCCTAAATCAGGCTAATTAAAATAAATGTTATTATATTAGCAAAATTGTCAATTATTATTATCAAAAAATTGTCTTTTATGGAAAACAGCGATACATTATATATTCGCTTATCATGTACTCTTTTTCTCAATCTATGATTTTTCTTTTGTCTGAATTATAGTTGAAAGAATCATATACATCCAACATATCATGTATAATTTCTCCTCCATATATTCTACACCTGTCAAAATAATGGTTTACATAGCATAATCACCACAATCTGAGCTATATAATAATTTTTAGTTATATAAAATTTCATTTTTTGAACAAAAAAAAATAAAGAAAAATAAAAAAATTTCATTTAAAGTATTTCATATAAACCATATACTTAAAGCAATGCGTTATGTAATGTATTATAAAATAACTTAGTTTCAGTTTCCTGTTTTCATATCTTTTATTAGGTAGCTGGACTTGAATTTCATAAATGTTACAAATAAATTAAAGCCTTATCTAGAATTTACACAAGTTATTTTTATGGATAAATTTGTATGAAACTTAAATTATCTAAATAATCTATATATTTAAAAATGTCACTAAAAAATTTATAACCGTGCGGATCAAGCTCTAGTAATTGTCTAATTATTACACAATTTGATATGAGGTAAATATGGAAATTTATATTTAAGATGCAAAATTTTTGTCACCAAGATAAGTATGTTTTTCTCATGATTAAAATAATATATTTTAATCTTTTATTATACGACAAACGTGGATCATAATAAATTAGTACTTTGAAAGATGAGATCTACTTTTAAACATCATTTTCAGGTAAGTATAAAATACAAAAAAAAATTTGTATCTAGTACTTTCAATCAAGGTTATTAAATCTGGTAAAACTGCATAAATTAAAACCAAACAGAACCAAAATAAAGAATGTTATCTGGATTTAATAATATCAAATGTTTTTTAAAAAAAATATGGTATATAGATATGGTTCTATATAAATTGATAAAACCAAATAAATTGATTAATTAACACATAGTAGTATATGTATATATAATTACATAACATAATTGAGGATATATACATAGTTTATTTTATTTTATTGATATGATCTTGATATTTAAGACGTTAATTTAAAATAATTTGTTACTTTAAGGTAAAGAATTTCATTGACATACATTTGTGCTACAATTTAGTTATTTAATAATATTATAATATTATTATTCCTTTTTATTTTTATCTTATGAAATTATAATAACTGTTTTAATTTAATTACTATTTTTAATAGTTAATACAATATAAATAAAAATATTTAAAAATTAGAGTACTGTTTTAATAAATTTGTTTATTATTTATACAAAATTAAATTGATAAAATGTTATAAAAATAATTATAGTTTGAGTTTTTTAGTATAAAACCAAATAAACTAAAATTGTAATCCAAATCAAACCAAACTAGAATCAAACCGGAACGAAATCCGGATTGAATATCACTACTTTGAATATATAATTTTTACATCCGGCTCATCCTCTCAACCTAGTGTAATATTAAAGGTGATAGTAATAAGAAAGGAAGTTTCCGAGGGAGGATAGGCAAGTTGGATAATTTGAGTTTACAAAAATATTCGAAGAGAAATTTGAAAGGAAAAAGCCAAAACTACAGACCCTTGTCGGCAAAGAAAGACCACTCACCATTGAGGTTAATGATTATGCAGATAGATAGGAATAGGAAACTTGTTAACTAAGCCGTCAACTAGAGAAAAATCACACTACAGAAGAAATGGTACCTGAGAAAGAGCCTTTAGTATCATTTGGTTTATGGGTGCTAAAGGAACTCGTGAGTTGTTTGTAATAGTTCAAGTCTCAATAGCACATCTTTTAAATCTATCTTAAACAATTATTTATACTCATGAAAAGCCAAAATCTAGAACAGAAATAAAAAAGAGCCACTATGACAAGAGACCATAAGCTTTCAATATAATCATTATCCAAAGGAAATCTCGACTTCCTGCTTCTTTCAATGGTTACATAAAATATTAATTGACAAATGAGTAAATTAAATTATTCATACCAATTCAGAAACGAAAAGCAATTACATTCTCCCAACATTTGCCCAACACCCTCTCTCTCTCTCTCCCTTCAATCACAAACCTTTGTACCAGCCAAATCATATAATGCATACTCAGACTATAATACTAGAACAAACAAAACGGACCAACTTGCCTGTGGAGGAATCTCCGCTGAGAGGCTCTGCAATGCAATGGTGGGAGCTTGAGGGTGTCTTTTTTTTTGTTTCTTTCATTTTTTTGTTCATAAGTTGAATTGTAGAAAACAAATACAAAAAGAAAAGGAAAAAAAGGAGCTATGATTCATCCTATTTTCCGCTTCTTGGCAGTGTTCAAGCCTGTCGTCTTGCAAATTGGGCAGAGATTCTTCTGTTTCAGCCATTCTTTTATGCATTGGCTATGGAATTCATGCCCACATTCTAAAGTCCCCATGTCTTCTCCCTCAGTGTATTCCTCCTACACCCACCACCAAGTTTCACCAATTCATACAGAATATAATATATTTATTGTTATTATGATTTTTTGCAGCAACACGTACCTGACAAATACAGCATGGCTCTGCATCTTGTGGAGATTTTGTGCTGCTTTTGTATTTACTCTGCTTCAACCGGTTTGATATGGTTTCTTCGTTTACACCCGTACAAACATCTCCAATCCGCTCTTCTAGTGCCAGCAGTTCCTAAAGGTTTATGAACACACAAAAGGAGATATGAGGTTTCAACGATCTAACATGACCCGACAAAGAGAATTTACCTCATATGACATGTTGTCTACATCAAGCCGCATGTCTCTATATCGGTCATGCATACCACCACCAGCCCCATCAAATATCCCTGACTGGTTTAGAAGCATAACGTCCTGGACAAAACAAGCAAATTCACATTATTTTGAGTTCAACAGAGAGAGAGAGAGAGAGAGAGAAGACAAGTCAAACTAACCTCAAGCCTCAAGTTATGATTCGGATCCCTCCGCATGACATCCAAGATATTCTGCATCTGTTGCAAAAGAGAAACTTATTGTCAGTCTTAACAAAAACCCTCCTCCAAGTTAACCATCAGGGTAGTAAGAACTGACCTGGGATACCATAAGTCTGTTTCTTCCCCTGCTTGCAGCTGCCAAGGCCCTTAAAGATTGAGGAGCCCCCACCAAACTATCCACTTGTCTATCAAGCCACAGACCTGCTCTCGAATACGCTCCTCGATTATGCATCTGGCTATTATCACCACCAGGCTGAAGCACAAGCCCATCCTGAGGGGCAGGAGGAGGAGCCAACGAACGACCAGATCTCTGGTTTGTAGCATCTGAAGAAAGGGAAGAAATCAATGACCTATGAGCAAGTTCCGATCTTCTTCTTTGGTGATGCGGTAAACTCCGGTGAGGCGTCCACGCTAGATTAGAAGATGGTGCTTGTTGAACACCTGTGCTTGAGCCTGTCCTGGAAACTGATGATGATGATGATGCAATACTCAGACTTCCGGATGCACTCCTGAGGTCAGGAGCTGGATTAAACAAGGCATTCTCTACAACACTTGTTGACCTGTTTTCATCTAGATGAAGATTTCTCTCAGTAGAGCTGGATGATTCAACCGCTGGTGAGCTCTCGGTCCACTGAAACGGTGGTAGCATATTACTCATGTCTGGGTTCCGGGAGAAGACATTACCTAAAGATTGTCCATGTCTCAACTCCAAAGGATCTTCTGGCACAAGTCTTGATAGGTTAGACTGCGATGGAGGGACAGGTAGTCGCCTGACAATAGTTCCCGCAGAAAAGGCAGCTGGGTTTACAGTTTCTTGATGTTCTGAGGGATGATTACTCCTGACACTAAGAAAATTTGAAGAGCCAGATATGTTTAGACCATTTCCAGGCCTACTATACTCGGTAGAAGCTGGGGTCCACGAACTGCTTTCTCCGTGGTGGTAACCACCTAGAGAAGATTGACCACTACTACTGCCTTCAATAGCCTTCCTCTTGCAGGAAGCACGACGCCCATCAACAGAAGAACCTGTTCTAACACTGTTATTCCCTTGGACCAGATCAACATCCTCGTCGAGTTCGATATACTCTGCATTCAGGTTGACATTCTGAACAGGTTGAATGTCTTCGCCAGAAGGTTGTTCAGAATCAGAGTCTAGATCAATTATTTCGTTATTATGACTGGAAGCTTCGTTGTTCTTCGTGCCACCACCACTAGAGCTAGCCTCCTCCTCGCCGAGGCTAAACCTATGTTGCTCGGTGGGATAAACTGAGTTTGCGAGTGATTCAGAATTTGCAATCATGTAGTCCTGCAAGTCGTTATCACCAAGACCGTGAATATTCTCCCAGTGGTCTATCGCACCGTTACTTGAGGTTGAACCATGCTCAAAATTCAAGGCCTCTGAAAAATAGCCCAGACTGGCCCTTTCTCCTTGCATCGAGACTTTCTTAACCACTCAACACAATGTGCCTAACGGAGAGACTGCAAAAAGAACAAAGACAGTCAAATCATTCAGTAACAAAGAAGAGACAAAGGGCGATTGTCATAAACACACTCAAATGCTCTCATACTAAAACATAGCTCCTAGAACTGTAAATACAAGAAAATTGCAAATTAAAATCATACAATAGCTTAAAAGCTCACTGACTCATAGATAGTAAAACACAGTTCATAACAGATGTGACACATGAGTTCTTAACTAGATGAAACACTTAGAAGCAGATGAAAAACACAATTCATATTAACAAACACACACACAAAAAAAAGATTCAACTTTGCCTTCACAAAAGCTGAATTAACTATCAATTAGACACCTATAGAGGTTGACAAATCAACAACCAAAGAAGCTAAGTATCAGAAAGTCCCAAGATCAAGCAAACAGCAAGGTAAAGGCAAAGGAAAGACCATAGCTTGAAGATAACGCTTGGTCAGACTCAGACAAGCAATCCACAAGACAGAATCACAGAAGATGATAAATATATCATCAATAAAACGTAAGAAGAGAGCTTTCTATCCAAATAGACAAAGATGATAGAGATCTATTCAGATGACCTTAAACCCCATCTAAAGGAGCCAACTTTAGAACAATCGGTCCCTTCAAAATACAAAGCTACAATGGATGAAACCGATTACGATCCAGTTTGGAGAAAAAAAAGACAACAGAACCCAGAGATGACAAAATCAAAACCCAAAAAAAAAAGACATAATCGATCTGGGGACGAGAGAAATGAAAAGAACAAAACTTGAGGAAGAGAACGTACCGCTTGGTTGCGGAGAGAAGAGGAATAGCTCTAAAGAGAAGATAGGATTATTAGGCAGAGGAAGAGACGGCAAATGTTTATAATTCACAATATCACACACCCCCTCTCCCCTTAAAAATATTTTTATATGAAAAAAGGAAAAATAAAGAAAGAAAGAAAGAAAGCAAATGGTCATGAAGGGGGGTCAGTCTTAAGAACAGTTTCCAAAGAGGAGAATTCAATAGCTTAGCTAGCCTTAATCAACGAATACCAACAAAAACACATTTTAAAATTTTTATTTAAATTATAATGTTGAAGAAGAGACAGCAAGCTGGCAAGTTCTTAGCCTTTGCTTCTGCACACGTCCCTCGTTTTTATTTCTTCTTCTTTTTCTTTTTCAATTTAACTAAACTGTTGACAGAGGAAAAAAATTAACTCAACCGAACCAAACTGAACCAAACAGATTTGGTTTCTTTCCATCTGTTGCCTAGTTGCCATGTAACTTTGGTCAATTGTAATGCTTTCTGATTCTGTTTATTTTTCGACTTCCTTGCCTATTTATTTTATTTTATTTTATTTTATTTTATTTCATTAGATGCTCAACTAAAAATAAACACAAGTTGACATGTGTTCATCAGAAAATATTATTTTACCCAAATTTGCTATTCACTAAGATTTTTTTTTTGGTAGGCTGCTATTCACTAAGATTATCAGCTAGAGGTGGGCACTTTACCCGATACTCGAAGTGGCACCCGAACCCGACCCGAAAAATCCGAACCGAAATCCGAACCGAAGTAGTAAAATAACCGAACGGATATTAAATTAGGAGAGATTGGATATCCGAACCCCGAACGGGTAATACCCGAACCCGAATAGATATCCGAAAATAACCGAACATATGTATACTTATCTTTATTTTTCTAGTTTACATCTCTCATTTTATTTAAAATATTTATATTGATGTTACACATACTTTAAGATCATATAGTATATATATAATTATGAAGAGAATAATTTGATGTTCATTTAAAATACATGTCAAACTTTTTGTTTCATGTATTAACAAAAGTTATATCCAAAGTTTAAAAACAATAGCCAAATTAATATTTTTATTTTTGAAATTTTATCTCTAAATCTATTAATCATTCAATCTATAAAAAAATAGAAAAATCAGTTAAGTGAAATCTATACTTTTAAATACAAGAAACTTAAAAAATTGAAATTTTTTATTTCTTCTAAAATCTAAATATCCGAACCCGATCCAAAATAATCGAATCCGAACTAAAAAGATCCGAACCCGACCCAAAATACAGAAATATCCGAACGGGTTTATATCCCTATACCGAACGAAAATCCAAAATACCTAATCCGAATCCGAACGGGTACCCGAACGCCCACCACTATTATCAGCTTATGAATCTTCTTATCATGTTTTTACAATTAGGAAACAAAATCTATAAGAACGTTTTGTAGAGAGTGTATCGTGTTATACATAATCGTAACTATGTTTAGCTATAAAATTTGGTCAATATGATTTTTATTGTTTGAAATCAATTTTTTTTTATCCTTTTAATGACCTTTTACTCTAAAATACAAATGATCAGGTTTCAACACATAACTTGATTTTTTAGACATGACTTTAAGTGGCAATTTCATTCTGATCATGCATATTTTATCTTATTTATGGAAAATTCAGAATGAATTTTTGGTTTTAATTTTATAAAACCCAACCATGTTCAATGTAACTATAGTTCATGAAAACTAAAGTTAATTTAATTATTTTAATTGTTTGTGTTTGAAATTATGTAAATACTAAAACATATTTCATAGACAATCTATTTAAATTTATGAAGATTAAATGTAATTTCACTGTTTTATTTTGAAATATAAAATTGTTTATGATATATATAAATATATATAGCAGAAGAAATATGTTGGTAATGTTTAGTCCGCGAAACATCATGCTGTATGGATGTGAAAGTTGAAACTCACAATAAAGATTTTTTAATTTATTTTCTATTAAAATATCAAAAAATGGAATTTTGATAGTAACAATCAAGCAAAAGTCAGGTGAACCAAATATCTTCTCTATTAAAAGAAAAGTACCATTTATATCTACCATAAAAAGTCATAATAGATTCATTTTATTTATTATATAATATGAGATAATAATCAATAAGAATATTATTAATAAATGAATTTTAACTATAAATTTGAATTTTTTTTTTCTATATTACCAAATCTGTTGAGAAAAAAATGTAACAAGATCTTACTTAATGTCTAAATATTTTTTATTTAAATATATTAATTAATTTTGTAATTAATAATATAATATATATTATATCAATTAAATTTTATTATAAAACAAAAAGGTCTATGATATTTTTTAATAAATTTATAATTATAGTCTGTGTTATATTTAAAAGATTATATAAAATTGGTAAATTAAACTATTTAAAAATTTTAAAATGTTTTCATTTAAATAAATTATCATTTACCATTAAACATGTTAATACTTGTTAACTATTTAATATTTTTATACAAAAATAAAGTTCTTAATAAATTTTTATTTCTACAGCTATATATTTTTGAAAGATCATATGTTGAATAAGATTCTTAATTTTATTATTTGAAAGTATATATTAATAGTATTAAACTCGAAAATATAATAACAACTAATAAAAAGTAAAATTTATAAAACAAATCACTATATATTAATAAAGTAATAAGAAATCTAAACAATAAGATTTAATACTTATACAATACATATCACTAAAATATAAATCATATATTCAAAAATTTGCGATAAAAATCTAAATTTATAAAATGACAAAAATATCCGTAAGAATGTGGAGATTAAACTCTAGTTGATACGTAAACAAAATATTCTTGCCAATCAGAATAAGCCATACCACTCCAATAACCAGTTAATTTTGTAAGTCCAATAAAAATATATATTCACTCGAAGGCCCACTAATTAAGTTTTCAATGTGTTCAGCTATATTAATTAACACAACCCAATCGACAACTACTCAATATTAGGAATGTCAAACAGGTCGTCCCGTCCCGTCCCGTCCCGTCCCGAACCGCAGCGGGCTCATCGAGTTGCGGTACATTGCGGTCCAGTCCCGCGCGAGCTGCGGTACTCCTAAACCCCGGCCCAGTCCCGTCCCGCCTGAAGTCTTGAACCAAACGGGCTGTCCCGCGGGCTATCATCAATCTGCATTGTTTTGGGCTGTCCCGCGGGCCGCAAGTTCTTTTGCCATTTCTGCAGCAATATGTTTGGACATAAGTTCGTAAGAGACTGTAAATCATCAAACAAAACTTTCTAACTTGTAACTTCTTACGATTACTAGTAACAAATGTAGTCAAGACACAATTATTTTTGAAGCAATGAAAACATAACTCATAATTTCATAAAAAAACCAAATGCTATTGTTTTCTGAGTTTATAAAATTAAAACCAAACACCAATTCAAAGCTGCTAGTACTAAAACAATGTCATTAAAAAAACAGCAACTAAAAACACCAAATGAAAAGAAACAGCAAGTCAAATAAACAACAACTCAAAATCACACTTTTGCAACTTCCACAGCTGATTCAACTGATGGGGGTTTATCTTCTTCACCAAATACTTTTTTTTTTTTTTTTTTTTTTTTTTTTTTTTTTTTTTTTTTTTTCACCAAATACTTCTTCTTCTGCAAGTATTAATATTGAAGTTAGTAAAAGCCATTTTGATTCATAAAAAAAAAATATGCTTGATAATCTAGATTAATTACCATTTTGATATGATTCATATCCCCTGATCCAATTCCTAGTGCATATCAGAGCCTGCACATTTTTTGGGAGTAGACGGCTCCTGTATTTGTTGAGGACTCTTGATCCAATACTGAAAGAAGACTCGGAAGCAACTGTTGTGATTGGAATACTTAATAGATCACAAGCCATACCAGCCAAATCACCATAGCGATGAGCATTATCTTTCCAGAAGTCAAGAATATTCAAGCTCTTAAAACTGGAAACTTCCAATGGTGGTTCATCAAGATATGCTTCTAGAGGTGTCTTCCCACTCCCAACACCACTGACTTTGCGAAATGCAAAAAAATCCTATAAAAGTTTTTAGAAAAATATCTAAGACCTGCAGTTCTGAAAAATAATAAACATACTAGTTACTTGTAAAAAGAACACTCACAGTGTAGTTCTCAAACATTTCAGTGGACACTGGCTCACATGTTTTGGGTGGAACCGTCTCACGTGGCTCCGTAGAAGGGGAGTTTGCCTTCGATTCGAGTTTTTGTCATAAGACTCAAAGAGAATGCTGAGCCTCTCACGCAAGTTCTTCACCTTAACATCTTTTGTTCTCATGTCAAGCTTCCCTAAACAATGGTCAACAATTGATAGCTTAAATCGCGGATCAAAGACTACTGCCATTGCAAAAAGACCACTGACATCATCCCAATATTTGTCAAACTTCTCCTTCATTGGTGCCACCATGAATCTGACAACCTCATCATCGCTTTCCTCATTATTCTGGAGCCAATTATGGATCATCCAGACTTGATAGAAATACAAATTAGATGTCGGGTAATTAGTGCCAGACATCATCTTTGTGATCACAGCAAACGGCCCCAGAAAATTGCAGATATTACTTGCTCTTGTCCATTCTTCAGCTGTGGGCACCATTGTAAAACCCCGCTTGTCAAATGACTCAAACTTCTCAAATGCCTTACGGTAATTTACTGCAATTTGCAGCATATAGTAAGTAGAGTTCCATCTGGTCGAGACATCCAATATCAGCCCCCGAGTTTCTTTTACATTCGCAGCAACCACAGCTTTTCCGAACAACACCTCCCGCGATGTAGATGATAACACATACTTCACACTCTCTCTTACTTTGTGCAAAGCGCCTTTAATAACCTTTAACCCATCTTGCACTATAAGGTTAAGTATGTGAGCTGCACATCTTACATGGAAAAATTCTCCTCCACACACCAAGTCATCAGTCAACATTAGCTGGGACTTCACAATATCTTGCATCGAGTCATTACTTGTAGCATTATCCAATGTGACTGAGAAAATTTGTTTTTCAATTCCCCACTCTTTCATCGACTCAAGAAGCTGCATAGCAACATTCATACCAGTGTGTGGTGGCGCTAGAGCACAAAACGTGATGATCTTGCTGTTCAACTTCCAGTTCCGATCAATGTAATGTGCAGTCACACACATGTACCCTTCACATTTTATTGACGTCCACAAGTCAGATGTCAATGATACTCGACCAGGAAGTGTAGCTAAGTCTCTCCTCAATGCGTCTCTCTCGCTTTCATATAGTCGATATACATCTGATCTAGCCGTGTTTCGACAAATGGTCTGCACATCAGGATTCAAATACGTCCAAGTTTCTCGCACTTTCTCATACTCTACGTACGAGTATGGTAGATCATGCTGGACTATCGTCTTAGCTACCATCTGCCGAAAGACGGTATGATCATACTTGCCAGAGTGTAGCTTCCCCTCGAAATTGATCTTCTGCTGATTTCTATTTTTCTTTTGATACACCTTACATCTAAAACGATGCCTTCTCAGCCCACTGGTTCCATGCGAGTGGGAATGCCAAGCATACTCATTCCTGCAATGATTGCATTGAGCTTTCATCGTCCCATTCGGTTTGTGGACCACCGTGAAATCAGGCCACACATCTGATCTTTGCCTATTGTCCATTTCGATTTCTTCTTCATTCAACTCCTCTTCTTCATCCAACTCCTCTTCCTCCAATGAGTCATCAAAGTCTGGTATCTCCTCGACCTTCTTCTTCTTTTGCGGAGTGGTAGCCTTGGCTTTGCCCTTTTGCGACTGACTCAATGGCTTCCTTCTCCCTCCCCGAATCACTGATTTCACAGGTACATGCTTCTTCTTTCTACACGCCTGTGAGGACGAGCCTATGCCACCATCTATTGTGGACTGCAACATGGGTTTCCCCGTGGCTGTTCCAAATCTGCTCTTTCTGCGAGGCATGTTTGTTTGGGGTGGTGGAGTGATTTCAACATCAGAATCATCAGTCTCATCGTCAAGGCTCATCACCTTTCTTTTGCTTGCTTGCGTCTTTGCACCAATAGCATCAGAAGTTACACCACCTTCTCCCCTTGGATCAAAGTTCCCTTCAAGCGCAGCAATAGCATCTAGAGTAGCTTGACTCGCGAAGTCCAATGTTGATGGTGGAGTGTAGTTAGTATCCATCGTGAACTGCTCTTCTGAATCGCTCCTTGATCCCATGGTCTCTGTTTCTCTGATGTTTTGCGTTAGGTTTTTTTTTTGAGGTGAAGTCGTGTGAACGTGGGACTATTAGCCTATTAGGGTTTTTAATATTTTGGAAATTTTTAAATTAATTATAATATAATTAAAACTTAGCCTATTAGGGTTTTTTAAATTTTGATAATATTTAATTTAAACTTGCTTGAGGACAAGCACCAAAACCAAACACATTCCTAACGATAACCTAAGCAAACCTAGCTAAACAAGATTGTCTATCTATATATCTATGCTCAACAAGACAGTGATCCGATAACCTAAGCAAATCCAGCTAAACAAGATTGTTTTATCACACATACACGTTTAAGAGACTAAGAGCTTACTAACCTGAGGTTCTTAAAGCGGCTATACTGGAGCAGCTGCTGTATGTACTTGTCTTCTCCTTCCTTGTTCACCATCACTCATCATCTCCTTCATCACCATAACTCCATCATCTTCAAGGCAGCTATAACCGATTGAGCTCCTCCTCACAACATAAGTCTCCTTCGTTGACAAATCACTCATCATCTCGAGATATACAAAACAAAAACAAATATCAGAGAGTGAATCAAGGATAGTTTACATCAAGCTAAGAATTATAGACTACTTACACAGCTTTCAAATCTCTTTTGTAGTAACACTAGCCTAAGTAACACCTTACAATCTTGGAAGCTCCGTGTTGACTCCTTCACTAAACAAGGAGGCAGGTGGCAGTGGTGGATCTAGCTGGTGTACGACCAAAACATACATCAACTGAACACCTTCTAGAGGGTTTTGAGCCTACAGCAGCTAGATCCCCCACCACCATCCGCCTACTTGTTTAAGCTTTGCACTTTCTCCACCAAGCTCGCACGAACAGGAGTACAGGACCCTCTGTTGACCCTATTTCACCTGCAAAAACAAAACACTAAGCAGATACTTAACATAACCAGAGACATCACATAGACAAATTGAAAGAGTAAACAAGTATTGAAAGAGTTATTAGCAAGGTTAAACCTTCGAATGTGTCGATGAACAAGTAAATAAAGAGGAGCAATGGAGAAGACGACCATGCTTCCAGCGAGGGAGAATCTCCGGTGGTGGATAGTAGAAGAATACAAGCTCCGGCGTTGCATCTGAGAAGTTAGAAGCTCCGCTGGTGGACCAATGTAGAGAACTCCAGAAGCGCCTGTACAAGAAGATAAAATCATTGGTTAGTGCCGACAATAAAAACCACAACAAACAACAAGAATCTTTCCTTACCTGTGAGATTGTGACATGCATGAACCGCAAAAGATAACAGGAACAACATCGATGAAGACACCATGGCCGGAGCTAGATCTTCTTCGGTGGTAAGATGCTTCGCCAACTTCTTGTGATGGCTCCAAGAAGCTTCCCCGGAGTAGATACACGGCGAATGGTAGATGGGAAGCATCGTCGACCTTGAAACACGGTCACCGGAGCTCCTTCACGCCGCATCGCCTTCATCATCGCGCTCTCTCTCTCTCTCGTTTGTTTCAGGTGGAGGCAGCAAAGGGAAATGAAGTAGGGTTTGCGGGACTCTACAAACCCGCAGGTCAACCGCGGCCCAATCCCGCAAAAAGCCTATACCGCTGCAGAGCCTGCCCGCCAATCCCGCGAAGAAACGGGCCTAAAAAACGCCGGCCCAAACCAGCCCCGCCACAGGTTCTTCTGGGCTCGGCCCGCGGTCCACAGGCTCTTTTGACATTCCTACTCAATATGTTTCATGTCCACCAATTAACTTAGGTATCTCGTTCACATACATCCTCACCAACGTTTTCGCCACCGAGAACAAGTAAATATTGATACTAGGTTCCTACGTGTCACTTTTAGACTTTAGTTAATGTTTACAAAGTAAAATTACAAAGCACTTGTATTCAATTATAAATAGGGAAGATTTGGAGAAATACGCTCAAATGAGAAATTCAGGGTATCGGTTTTATCTGGTGGTTCATTATTTAGTGGTGAAGTATGTGGAACCGTGTTCTAGAGTATTTCATAAGTGGAAGACAGATAAGGAATATGCACTGTTATTTCTCATCG
The DNA here is from genome assembly GCF_000801105.2 of Raphanus sativus. Lineage (NCBI taxonomy): Eukaryota > Viridiplantae > Streptophyta > Magnoliopsida > Brassicales > Brassicaceae > Raphanus > Raphanus sativus. The sequence continues at coordinate 20,226,816 of NC_079514.1, read as the reverse complement.
GGTTGAGAGTAGAGTTTTCACTTAGGGAACTATGTGTTTCAGTTTCAAGCTATAATAGCTTTTCGGCGCTTTGCTTTAATAGCGTGGAATTTATTTCATCAAATTTTTCAAAGTTTGGACTTCCGATATGAGTATGAGGTTATATGTAAAGGTGTTGTTTTCCCCAGCCGTATGAATTTTGGTGATCTGTTGTTGCATAGCTGTGATATGGGCTCGGAACTCGGTTTCAACCTTGGTGGTCGCATGCTGCTCATTATGCTTACTCTCCGTCACTGTACTACAAACTCTTAAGGTAAATTTGGTTACCCCTCTTTTTTAAGCTTCAAACTCTTAAGGTAAATTTGTACAAGTTCTTTACTGGTACTACAAAAACTTGTTCAAATGAATACTAAGCTGGAATAGAGATCAAAGTATTGTTTTATTGATCTTTAGAGCTGAGACTACAATAATTTGGATTACGAACCCTTGTTCTGGCACCTAACTTTATAGTTGATATCTTGAATAGTTGATCCCTTGTTCTAAAATTTGAGTCCCCTTTATGTATGTTATTCGTAGTCGGAAGTTAAGTTAAATATTTCCATATTTCTGATATATAGAAGAATTTTTGTTTAATAAAGTTTTCTATTTTATTCGGAGACAGAAATTGACCCAAGCTTGAAGCCATGAATTATCCATGCATGAATTGAATGTCGAAGTCCTGCTCAGAAGCAGGAACAATAATTTTATAAATTATTTTATTATTCCCAACAGAAACCCCTTTATAGGTCTATGTAATTTAGAATTAGATTAGAGCCTTCCATATTGTAAAACTAAAATATGGAAAGATCTCTATTTATTAGAAGTTTTCATTTTATCTTTAGGTGGAGGAAAATTTATTGCATAAACTAAAAATCGACTAGGCTGGAGAATAAGATCGGCATATTACTTTAAGCAGGACGAATGACTTTCTGAACTGATTATTCAAAATAAAAACTTTGATTATTTACATGTTTTAAAATAGATTTGGATTTTTAAAAACATGTTATTAGTTATTCATGATTCTCATTTTAGTTTTATTTTGGGAAAATTTTACCTTCATCACTTTAGAATATCACTTAAAACCATGAGATTTGAGTTTTAATTTTTTAACTACGAAACTCCACCCAAATACTCTGTAATCACTTGAAAATTTAAGATTCCACAACTTAAAATATTTTCAATATCAGTGGATTTCGGAACAATTTATGAAATGTCAAGTTCAATAACAATGAATATTTTTTTAATTTATGTTTGAATAACACTAGATTTGTCATTTTTATATGAATCACATAAAACTCAGTTGATTGCAAACTCCTAGGTGTAAATTAGTTAACCATAAGATTACAAGTGTTTATTTACCTCTTTAAAAGTGAAGATAAATGTGATTAAAATAAACATGAAAAATAGTATTAGGATGTGGTATTTTTGACAATTTCTCTTTTATTTTCTCTAAATTACATTAATTCCCAATAATTTCATCTAATAAATAGATCTCCTAGTTTTAGGAAAAACAGTTTTCCACATTTTGATCAATTTAAAAACACAAACCAAATTTTGTGGATTTTTGATAAAACTATTTCTTCTTTTTGTAGATGTCATTATATTTTAATAAATTATATTTTAATAAATTATATTTTAATAAATTATATTTTAAATAAAATTATTTTATATAAAATTAAAACAATTATTAAAAATTTGTACAAAAATATATCATTTCAACAATAATATGAGATAAATAATTTGTTTAATTATTAACATAACTTTAGGTATTTATATCTCATAGCTATAATTATAAAAATGAGTTATTAATTTTTGTAAATAATATTATAAATGTATTTCAATATTTTTAGACACATAAAAATAACTAATGGTTTAATGGAAGATATAAAATGTTTAGTAAAATAATTTATTAAATCAATTTTTAAAGATAAATTACGTAGGGTAGCCATTTTTAATTTATTTTCATAAAATAGTACTAAAGAAGGAAAATGATTAAAAGAAATTTTATTAAAAAGTAAATATGCTTATATCTCTATGGTTAATTAATCTAGACTTACGGTTTAAAGTTAAGTGGTAGGGTTTTGGGGATGAGTTTCAAATTTAAAAAAAAAACTAAAAATTAAAATTAAAAATTTCAAAATAAAAGGAGCTATTTTTTTAAAAGCTATTTCTTGTGAAAAAACTATAAGAAAATTATTTAGAATTTTCCAGTTTGAAAAAGAAAACAGAAAACCAGTGTTTTAAAACCGAACCGGCTAGTGAACCAAAAATATTTTGGGTCCTGGGTCATTGTGTTTCGATCGGGATTGAACCTGTTCGGTCGGGTTTGATTTGAATAAGCTGAATTTAATGACATTTGTAAATAATATGCATATTCTTACAAAGATAAACCATATCAAATACAATGTTTCAATATCCATAATATTATTAAAAATTAATAATAACAACTAAAATGCAACAAAATTAATAAAATACTTTAATAGTTCAAATCTAAAATCAGTACGAAAGCACATTTAAACTTTATTTACCAGATATTTATCACTCTAAATTTTTGTCATTTTTTTAAAAATTTCATACACATTAGTTAAAATATATATTTTGAAATAAACAAGTGTTTTGTTCTTTTATAAATTATACAAATTTAAGAAAAACATAATCATTTCAAGTATTAAAGTCTCCAACACAAGTGATCATAAAATGAAATTTAAACAAAGTGAGAAGTAGATAAAAAAATATCTTCACGTAAAAATTAAAATTTGTGAATCTTGTGATTTGTGAGTTGCAAAGACAGCAAAATCAAAAGACAAGAGATGATACTTTATTAATCTTTTAAAAATTATATTTTTACTTTAAAAGAAGAAAACCTAATAATTATATTAACAAAATATTGGTTTATATACGATTCAAGGTTTAACCGGTTCAATAGGTCACCAATTTCCGGATCTTTGACGGTTTGAAATGAGCTTTTAACCGGTTTAACTTTATTTGGGTTTTGATATTAACCCAACTTGGATTGTTACCGGTTCATGGTTCAATCCGGTCCGAGTTTAAAAAACACTGCACAAAACTAAATTCTGAGAAACTGAAAAATATAAACCCAAAATCTATTCAAACCAACAAGGGGTAAACCTTCGGCAAGATGCTAGGGTTAAGAGAAGAAAATCATATAGAAAAAAATTAGATAATCAGATAAAATTTTGGGTATTTTTCATGTCTTCTAAATTTTTTGGATATTTTTCGAATATTTAAATATTTTCAGTGTTTTTGGTATATTTTTGGACCATATATGACAAGATCCTATTTGATTTGGAATCGAACCAAATCTGAACCGATAAATTCTATACTATATAGGTCCAACTATCTAAGACTGAACCAATTTGGATTCGACAGAACCAGAACCAAATCCGAACCAAGAAATTATAATTATCATATTGGATCTAAATATCTAAAACTCGAAAGATTTGGACCTGATAAACCCTATCCGGATCCGATCCGAAAAATCCGAATGCCTAGGTCTACCGAGGGTTGAGGAAAAAACATAAAGTAAAGAAAAAAACAGCGCACGCGCGAACATTTTGTACGTGCGAACCATAACACTCGCTGCGGGGTGTTTTATTATCGTCTCCTCCTCCTCCTTTCGCCGCTCTCACCAAACATCTCTCTAAAACTATTTCTCTCTCTCTCTACACTGAGTCAAACGGAGGAGGACGATGATGAAGGCTTCCGTCAAAGGCAAGTACGATGGCGGTAAGAGCACTGGAGTAGGCTCAGTGGCCTTCAACGCCGGCGACATAAAGCTACGCGCCACCATGACCGATGCAACCTTCGTCGCTGGTCCTACCTTGAACGGCCTCTCTCTGGCCGTGGAGAAGCCTGGTTTCTTCATGGTCGAGTATAACGTCCCTAAGAAAGTAACTCTCTCTCTTACAAGATTCCTTAAAGTCTTTTGTAGATTGGCTTAGGATTAAACCAAAGAAAGAAAGAATCAATTTGATTAAGGATGTTTTGGTTTCTGGTGGGGACAGGATGTTAGGTTTCAGTTCATGAACACGGTGAGGGTTGCTGAGAAGCCATTGAATCTGACTTACATTCATAGCAGAGCTGATAACAGAACAATCGTGGACGGGAGCCTTGTGGTTGATTCTGCGAACAAAGTCTCTGCTAATTACATGGTGGGAACAAACAACTGTAAGCTTAAGTACACTTATGCGCACGGAAGGGTTGCTACATTCGAGCCTTGCTACGACTTTGCCAAGAATGCTTGGGATTTTGCGGTTTCTAGGAGAGTTTATGGAGATGATGTTGTCAAGGCCACTTATCAAACGTCTACTAAGTTGCTTGGTGTGGAATGGTCAAGGAACTCCAAATCCACTGGATCTTTCAAGGTAAAACAAAACATTCCTAGTCTCCATATTTTGATTATATTCTGATAATATGACAATAATCCTATTTAACCAGTTATTCCTTTTTTTTTAATTGACATCACTGACGTAAATTGAAACTTGGTACACTGTTTCTTTTTCTGTCAACAATATGAAGACATAGAACAACTCGGATTACCAAATGGTGGATTAGAATCTATTTAAGGTGTATATTGACACTCGACAAATACATAGAGAAAGATCCATTAGGGAGTTTTTCAGATTGTTCTGTCTACTTTAGCTGACTAGTTCGTGAAGAAGCTTAATGGACTTTTTGAGAGTTTTGTTGGTTAAACTTATTATTGTTTTGAAACAGGTATGTGCGTCTGTGAATTTGGCGGAGGAAGTGAAAACGCCGAAATTGATAGCAGAAACAACTTGGAACCTTGAAATCTAATGCCCTTTACGATTATTCAAGTTTCCACCTGAATTGTTCGCTTGTTACCAACGATTTTAATTGCACCTTTTAGCCAACCTTTTTTGGTCAACATGACAACGCCCTCATGTGTCTGGTAATTTTGTCTCTCTCATGAAAAATAATTTGTTGCAAGGGAAAAATGTACCCCTAAACCTCTTTTGAATGCGTAATAAAAATCTGCAAATGGTTCTTAAAAATCCTCATTCCATGCCCAATCTTTTTTCTCAATATCAAATTAACCTAAAGGAATGGACATGAATTTGTAAAAAACACTTAAGACATCAAAATATGAAACGAATGTAAATCGTTTTCAAAACACAGCATAGGGCAAAAGCTTAGGATATGAGACTCTTCGGCTTTATATTCAAGTCCACCTCTCACAGCTCGTAATGAATCAGACAGGAACAGGTAGGCCTTTCTTCGCCATCCCATCCAGAATGTCGTTGAGAGCTTGGCATAATCCTGATATCTGCACACAGCTTCCAGTTTTCAGTCATTATTCCACAAAAAAAAAACATATCTACCAGGGAGAGAGAGCGAACCTGATGGTCCCATTGCTGTAGTTCCTCAATGTCATCTTCAAAATGTATCACAGCCTCTTCCTGGACATTATCATAAAACATAACGAATGTAAGAACCTTCTTGATTTTGAACCCTCTCAGGGCTCGCATGTAAGAAACCAACCAAGTATTTGCCGTGTTAGAAGCTAACCTGATCGATGGAACCTCTCATTCTGTCTTGGCCAATCATATTAGATGCTATCTTCTCCGCCTTCATGAAGAAAACTTATGCCGTTACACACAGGACAAGCAAAAAGGATAAAAGAGGGTTCACAAAATTGATATTGAATATTACCTTAGTTGGGTCAATTCCCAGTAGAGTTCCCAACTCATCAAACCTGAGATACAAAATATTTGGAGAACTGAGTTTAGAAAACCAACCAAGTCACATAAACAAACAAAAGGTACAAGATACTGAAGATTCTACATCATATTCATACCTTATGTTAGTGTAAAGTTTGCTTGCACTCAGAAGGTTATGCTCAATCATGGCACGGTCAAGAACAGTGGATTTGTCAGGCAAAGTTGCTTTCTGTTGATGACCATTTAAAATGAAAACTTATGTGAATCTAACAAAGTGCAAATATTTCTTCCAAATCTTAATCACAATCCATACCTGATGTGGCCTTAATTCTTCCGCAAAAGCATCAATCTCTGGTTTCCTTAAAATCCTTTCCAGATAAACCTACAAATTTACATAACAATCTAAAGTTAGCATGTAGTTCTGACCAAATTCCTAAAGGCTATGGTGAGATTGTTTGTAACATCTTGCAGGCTGATATAGAGAAGTAACATGCCAGCTCAAACGATACTATATGTCAAAATGCAAGTAAATGTATGTATAGAAGAAATAATGGATAGATAGAACCTTCTGCAGGATGGGATAGATCTTAAGCTTGGAGCAGCGTTCATCCTGTTAACAAAGAGATAGTGAGAAAATAATAGATAAGGAAGCAGCAAAAAAAGTGGTATTCTATTAATAATCCACATGGGACTTACTTTATATAAAGTTGCAAGAACACGAGAACGCTGAGGACCAGCTCCAGCTAATATGGTACATGTCACAGCAGCAGATAGGGCTTGCTCTAGTGCATTCTCATCAATCTCTCTGTAGGAAACATTAAAACATTAGAAACCTATGGGAGAGAGAGAAACAAAACATGAAAAGTTTGAAAATTAATAAGGCATGGGGAGAAGCCTATCCACTTACTCATCCCCTATTTGGCGTTTTTCAATCTGAGATATGCTGTAATACCGAAGTGCAGCGTCTAAGAACTTTCTTTTCATGTCCAGAATTCTAGCATGGCAGACCTGTATATGAAATATGTTAAAACCCAAAATCAAATGCTCCTTAGTCACTCAGCACTTAAATTCTTAGTTAAAGATGGCCTAACCTTGTACTGCAAATTTAAAACTTCATTCTGACTGCTGTTCACCAAGAAAGAAGCTTTATTTATATAGGTCTCTGCATTTACAGCATCATCATCCTGCAGACATTAAAAACAAAAAGGTATTAAAGAAAGTTAAAAATAAACCAATGTAACTATACAACCCTGGTAGCTTCAATTTACAAGTCATGTTGTGAACCAGAGTAATGCTCTTAACCTCAATAGAAGAACCAGCACATAAGGGAACCAATTAGCAACAATCCATTACTACCATGTGCAAATCCATCTCATATATATAGACATGCTTATAAACTGATGAAAGGGAGACAAAATCAACTGTGCCTATGTAACTGGAAAGTAAAAGGCAAACCTCGAGATACAAACGAGCAATTTGGATACACTTTGAGAGCTTGAAGTTTTCGTCAACAGCCCTGCCACAAATCCAAAATAAGCATAAGGGAGAAAAGAGAGAGAAAAAAAACAAGAACTTTGGTGGGTGCCGTCACAGTCATACCTCATTCCAGAGTCAAGATCAATGCCACTCAACATCTGGGCAGCTCTAGACCATTCCTGCTCTGATTCATACAAAGCCGCAAGCTTTTCTCTAATAACAAGTGCCTGCACACAATGTACATTGCTCAATAATAACATCACAGACAATACATATAATAGACTTAAGATGCAAACGATTTCAAAAACCTGTTCCTCGAAAGAGACAACTCTGGGCTGAATCTGGGTGAGTGTGAAGAGAGCAATCTCCTTCTGGGTCTCTGGTTCCAGCCTCCCGACCTCTTGTGCGAAAGACTGCAAAAGCTGCCTCGAAACTACCAACGGCACATCATCCGACAGAACTGCCACAACGAAACGAAACGAAACCAAATCAATTCAATTACTGTCTAGAAAAACTTTGACAAGAGACTCTCTCTCTCTCTCTCTCTCTCTCTCTCTCTCTCTCTCATTCGCTGCTTACTGTGATCGATGAAGTGTTTGGATTGGAGAAGGTCGTTGGAGGAGAGAACAGATGAGAGGATGAGTTTGTACTGTTCGATCTTCTGACGCTGGTCTGCGATTGTTGAGGCGCTCATCAACGCTTCTTCCATGCCTTCTCTCTCTTTCGATTTTCTCTTCCGCTTGGATCAATCAAACAAACCCTAAGAAATCCTTTTGTGTTTTTTTCCCCATTCCGACTCTCTTCTGCTTATTATATATAAACACGTGAAAGAGAGCCTCTTCCTCCAAGGGAGGCTTTTATTTACTGATATATATATATTTTTTTGGCAATTTTATTTACTGATATAAACACAGCAAATAATCACAACATCCCTTACTTATTATTTTTTTTTCTGTCTAAAAATACTTTTTTTCAATACTAGAGGTTTTGCCGCATTACGCGCGGCTTTTTTGATATAAGATTTGATTATATTATTTATTTGTTTGGATATAGTATTTAAAAAATTAAAATGATTTTTTAAAAAATATAATTTTTTGTTTGAAATATCATTAATTTATATACTAATTTATAATTTAGATGTAAACATAGTTAAAGTTTCTATTAATCTTGTAGTAATCATGTTGAACTTTTTATTAAAATTTAAAATACTCTACATTTAATAAATTTTTAATATTTTCTATTGTTTTTATGTATCATATACTAGGTGTTTTCCTGCACCATATGCAGCGATGAATTTTTTAAAAGTTAAATTTTATATTTAAAAATGCAATTTATTAATATTATATATTTTATTATTTTTATCAATAATTAATATAATTATCAATTAATTAAACATAAAATTAAGAGAAAAAATTTTTGTTTATTTTAAATTATATTTAAGAATATATATGTATATATATAAAATTATAATCTTAGATGTATTAAATCAACTTGTAAAAAATTACTAAAAACCATATAAAATTGTATAATTATCAAAAATTAAAACTAAACAATATTTATATAATTTGTAGATATATAAAATAAACTAATGATATTACGATTAAAAATTTATATATTTTTTTAAATGTAGAAAATTTAGAAAATTTTAGATAATAAAAATTATATAATTATAAAATTAAAATTAAATAATATTTCGAAATTCAAAATGTCATATTTGAATAAATTTATTTTAATGATGATTTATGAGTTATTACCATATTCTAAAAAGTTTACCAAAAATATAAATCAACATTAAATGTAAGATATGAGTTATTGCTATATTCTAAAAAGTTTTTCAAAAATATATATCAGCATTAAATATAATTGTCCATGTCCTATTTAACCATATTACATGTCATCAATCTTAGGCCTTGATTGGTAGAGCATTAGCATTAGCATTATGCTCTACATTATCCAATCAACATATGTTAGAAAATCATTTAGAAAAGCATTTACTAAATGTTAATGCTCTCCAAATGCTCTCTGGCAAATGCTCTCATATGAAGCTTTTGTAAGAGCATTTGCATTTACAATTTATAATTAAAAAAATATATATATAATTAGTTCACTTATTTGATTTAATAATATTATAAAATTATTTTCATATCCAGAAAATAAAATTTGGATTTCAAAAATAAACTAACAATATAAATATTTTTTTTAAAAAATAGTATTTTACATTTAAAATATAATTTAATTATATAAATTATATTATATTTTAAATGTGAAATATTATATTTAAAAATAGATATTTTAATTGTAAATTTTATTTTTTTGGAAACAATTTTGATATTAAACATAATTTTGAAATTAGTAAATAAAATAACTTAATTATATATCTTTTATTTATTAATATATAAAACAAATATATATATATATAATGATAATTTATTTATTTTATTTAATTATATTCAAATTATTTTATATCCAAAAATAAAATAAATAAAATTTTATTTTATTTATTTAATAATATTTTATTTCATTTATTTAAAAATATTCAAAATTATTTTATATCCAAAAATAATTTTTATTTTAAATAAATTTTGTATTATTTTTTAAATAATAATATTTCACATTTAAAATTTAATTTAATTTATGTTATTAATTAAGATTCATTATTTTAATAACAAAATATTACTAATATATATTATTTTAAAATAAATATATTATATACTAACTTTTATAAAAAAATTAAAATTGAATACTTCTACTGCTCTACCAATCATCTTATTAAAAAATTTAAATAGAGCATACAGCTTCTGCAGCATACTGCTTCTACAACATACTACTACTGCTTCTTCATCAGCTGTACCAATCAAGGCCTTAATAGCCATGTCACAATTTTTTTTGTAAAAACGATTGTAAAAAGGACATGTGGCAAATCAATTCGCAAATAATGTCTATAAATAAATCTCATTTAACTAAACATAAATTAAGAAAAAATAATTTTGTTTTTTAAATTATATTTAAGAATATATATGTATATATATAAAATTAGAATCTTAGATAAAAAATTATTTATTTCTTTTGGTTAAATGTATTAAATTAAATTGTACAAAATTACTAAAAATCATGTAAAATTGTATAGTTATCAAAATTAAAACCAAAAAATATTTATATAATTTTTAGATATCTAAAAGAAACTAATGATATTATGATTAAAAATTTATAATTTTTAAATGCAGAAAATTTAGAAATATTTAGATAATAAAATTGTATAATTATAAAAGTAAAATTAAATAATATTTCGAAATTCAAATTTCATATTTGAATATATTTATTTTAGTGATGATTTATGAGTTATTACCATATTCTAAAAGTTTACCAAAAATATAAATCAACATTAAATGTAATATATGAGTTATTGCAATATTCTATTTTTCTAAATGCAGAAAATTTAGAAAATTTTAGATAATAAAAATTTTATAATTATAAAAGTAAAATTAAATAATATTTCGAAATTCAAAATTTCATATTTGAATATATTTATTTTAGTGATGATTTATGAGTTATTACCATATTCTAAAAAGTTTACCAAATATATAAATCAACATTAAATGTAATATACGAGTTATTGCCATATTCTAAAAAGTTTTCTAAATTTATATATCAGCATCAAATGTAATTTTCCATGTTATATTTAATCATATGACATGTCATCAATCTTAATAGCCATGTCATATTCTTTTTGTAAAACTACTGTAGAAAGGACATGTGGCAAATCACTTCGCAAATAATGTCTAGGGGATTTGTTTATACATCATCTGATTTGATTTTAAAACTATTATTTGAAGTATAGGTAAATAACTTTCATTTCATATATATATATATACTTATACATATATATAGAGATATATATATATATATATATATATATATATATATATATATATTCATAAATGTGTAATCATTTTGAATACTTAAATATGTAAAGTTTGATGATTAATAACACAATAATTCAATAAATCTTTAAATTTTTGAAACAATATTTTATTTTCAATACTAATTTTTTAGTATTTCTTATTTTGTAAATAAGGATTTTTAATTAAAACGATAAATTTGTAGGAAAATTTAATATGAAAGTTTTCTGTTTAGATACTACATAAAAGTACTTGATTATTTGTAATGCGTTTTACTGAGCGTAATCAAAAACCGTAAAACATAGTTTAATACTATATGATTGATTTGTCATTTGATACTATTGCTATCTCAAAGTATATAGTCTCCAATGGTTAATTCATAACTATATAAGCTGATTCTTAAACATCACATCGACATGTTGGGGATTAAATCTTTGCTTGATCTTAGCTTAGCAGCTAAAAGATAGCATTCTGGAAAAATCAAGTTGATCCTATATTCATATTTGTAAATAAAATACATATAGCATATTCATGTCGTTGATAACTTGTGGGTACTCCAAAACTTCATTATGTTCTTTTGTTGGCAAGGTCTATTGTTCGAACACCACTGGACAATAGAGAGAGTTTACAAAGATGTTCTTATGCACTTTAGCGAACAGATGAGAGGATGAGTTTGTACTGTTCGATCTTCTGACGCTGGTCAGCGATTGTTGAGGCGCTCATCAAGGCTTCTTCCATGCCTTCTCTCTTTCGATTTTCTCTTCCACTTCGATCAATCAAACAAACCCTAAGAAATCCTTTTGTGTGTTTTTTTTTCCCATTCCGACTCTTTTATGCTTATTATATATACACGTGAAAGAGAGCCTCTTCCTCCAAGGAAGGCTTTTATTTACTGATACAGCAACTTATCACAACATCCCTTACTTATTAATTTTTTTTTTCAGTTTTTACTTTTTTCAATATTGTCTATCAAAAGACAATAAACATAATAATTGACATAATACATCGCATCAAGAAAACCAAAACAAACTCTTGAGAAACAATCTAACTCGACCGAAAATATGATCTCACAATTACGATTACAAAGACAAATCAATGATGAAATCCATACCTAATTTGGTTGGACGATGATTATACATTGATATTAAAATGATCTTGATTCACATTTTTTAACAATCAAAGTGCTTTCCGCATCACAAAGGGCTGCAGTCACTTGTGTTGCGTACACGATAAAATTTCTAAATAGATCTTCTTCTTTGGTTAAAGCTGTTCCGGAGGAGATTTCTTCCGAAAAGTACTCTAGAAATCGTTGAACAATCTGTGATAACCATGAAAATAAAATAAAAAATGGAGCAAAACGAGTGTATCTCTGATTATAAAAGCTGACAGAAAATGAAGATGTCCCCAAAAACTTATAGAAAAACATCGAAAATGAAGATATAATACTAGAGAATAAAGAAAAAAAAACTATAAGAGAAAAACCTCAATGCCTTTTTTCCTCACTAACGGTTAGGATTTTCTCTCCATTATTGTTTTTCAAAGTCCATCCCTTACTTATTAATTAAAAAGCATTTTTGAAAACTAACCTTAGTTTAATAAATTAATAACAATTAAGGAGATGGCTCCAAACTCGCGGGTATAAATACATTTAGAAAATTTAAATATTATATTATATTTTATATTTAAATTTATTAGATTAAATTTATTTTTCACATTCAGATTCATCTAATATTTTTAAAAAAATCAATATTGTTTTACTTTTTATGGTGATAGATATTTATAAATGAAGGATGTATAAATATTTTCTGATTAGTTTGGTAGTTTTAAAACTTATATTATTATTGAGTTTGTTTTGAAACAAATATATATCATTTTCAGTATATATTACATGTAACATTTTTTGGTCTGATTTGCAATTGATGTAAGGTAGTTCTTATATTACTTTCTTTTTATATCGCTTTTTTATCTGAACTAAATGAACTGAAAATAAAAAACATCAAACAATTAAATTGTGATTTTAAGAGAAAAACGACATGTCAATAAAAAATTATGAAATATAACTTTATGTTAATATACAGTCGAATTATAAAACTTAGTTGGGTTGACATCACTACAAATTTATTTCAATAAATATATTAGAGTTCAACATAACTTAGACAATAACTAAGAATAAGAAAGAGAAGTCCAAAAATGAAACCACAAATTACAACTATTCCATATCGGTCACGGAGTGAAACGAAAGGACATGCACCATAATTTAAAACATAAACTAGATTAGGACCCGCCCTAAAGGGCGGAAATTGATTTGTCAAATTTCAATTAATAATATATGGTATATATAATATGTGTATATAATATTATATATATTTTGTGTAACATTTATATATATATACATATTAGACATATATATAATATTTTATTAAATATATATAGAATTTAATAGTGTTATAATTTGTGTTGTACTTGTTATTAGTTTGTATTTAATCTTCTTTCATTTTTAGTATAATAATTTGCCTTATCACACTTTTTACCTTTTAACTTATACACATAGTTATGCCTTTTTTTAAAAAAAAAATTTATACACATAGTCTCGTAAAATGTAATATATAAAAAAACATATTTAAAAAATCTACTTACCATATGCCACCATTATTTGGTTGTTTGAACAAAAAAAATCATGTTCTTGCATAACTGTGTATGTTGTGATATGATGTAGGTGAAGAGTAAATATATGGAAATAAAGTTAGGGATACGAACATGAGCCTATGTTGGTTTATGCCACAATTATTTGGTTTTTGGAAGATCAATGAGCATAAGCATACACGGTCTTTGTATGTTTACGTTGTAAATGAGTCGGATATTTTTTCCCTTTAGGTTTAACTAATCTATGTTGGTTAAGATTTGGTTTAATTTAAGTTGGTAGGTTGTATTGTATAGGAGGCATGATATATTCTAGCAACAACTATGAAAGAGTCCAAAATTTAAATGAGAACTTCAAATAGTAGATAATCCCTAAATGAGAACTTCAAATATATGGTATATCTAATATGTGTATATAATATTATATATATTTTGTGTAACATTTATATATATATATATATATATATATTTATATATATACATATTAGACATATATATAATATTTTATTAAATATATATAGAATTTAATAGTGTTATAATTTGTGTTGTACTTGTTATTAGTTTGTATTTAATCTTTTTTCATTTTTAGTATAATAATTTGCATTGTCACACTTTACCTTTTAACTTATACACATAGTCTCGTAAAATATAATATATAAAAAACATATTTAAAAAATCTACTGACCATATGCCACCATTATTTGGTTGTTTGAACAAAAAAAAATCATGTTCTTGCAGAACTGTGTATGTTGTGATATGATGTAGGTGAAGAGTAAATATATGGAAGTAAAGTTAGTGATACGAACATGAGCCTATGTTGGTCTATGCCACAATTATTTGGTTTTGGAAGATCAATGAGCATAAGCATACACGGTCTTTGTATACTTACGTTGTAAATGAGTCGGATATTTTTTTTCTTATGTCTGGAATGATATGGAACTCGTTGATTTAAAAGTGGTTCAGTTTTATATGATCTAATTATATTAAGAGATTAACCAAAAATATTATAAAAGTGTTACTGGTTAGGTTTAACTAATCTATGTTGGTTAAGATTTGGTTTAATTTAAGTTGGTAGGTTGCATTGTATAGGAGGCATGATATATTTTAGCAACAACTATGAAAGAGTCCAAAATTTAAATGAGAACTTCAAATAGTAGATAATCCCTAAATTAATAGATTAGATATATGGTATATATAATATGTGCATATAATATTATATATATTTTGTGTAACATTTATATATATATACATATTAGACATATATATAATATTTTATTAAATATATATAGAATTTAATAGTGTTATAATTTGTGTTGTACTTGTTATTAGTTTGTATTTAATCTTCTTTCATTTTTAGTATAATAATTTGTCTTGTCACACTTTTTACCTTTTAACTTATACACATAGTTATGCTCTTTTTCAAAAAAAAAAAAACTTATACACATAGTCTAGTAAAATGTAATATATAAAAAACATATTTAAAAAAATCTACTGACCATATGCCACCATTATTTGGTTGTTTGAACAAAAAAAATCATGTTCTTGCAGAACTGTGTATGTTGTGATATGATGTAGGTGAAGAGTAAATATATGGAAGTAAAGTTAGTGATACGAACATGAGCCTATGTTGGTCTATGCCACAATTATTTGGTTTTTGGAAGATCAATGAGCATAAGCATACACGGTCTTTGTATACTTACGTTGTAAATGAGTCGGATATTTTTTTTCTTATGTCTGGAATGATATGGAACTCGTTGATTTAAAAGTGGTTCAGTTTTATATGATCTAATTATATTAAGAGATTAACCAAAAATATTATAAAAGTGTTACTGGTTAGGTTTAACTAATCTATGTTGGTTAAGATTTGGTTTAATTTAAGTTGGTAGGTTGCATTATATAGGAGGCATGATATATTTTAGCAACAACTATGAAAGAGTCCAAAAATTAAATGAGAACTTCAAATAGTAGATAATCCCTAAATTAATAGATTAGATTTTGGAAGATCAATGAGCATAAGCATACACGGTCTTTGTATGTTTACGTTGTAAATGAGTCGGATATTTTTTCCCTTTAGGTTTAACTAATCTATGTTGGTTAAGATTTGGTTTAATTTAAGTTGGTAGGTTGTATTGTATAGGAGGCATGATATATTCTAGCAACAACTATGAAAGAGTCCAAAATTTAAATGAGAACTTCAAATAGTAGATAATCCCTAAATGAGAATTTCAAATATATGGTATATCTAATATGTGTATATAATATTATATATATTTTGTGTAACATTTATATATATATATATATATATATATATATATATATATATACATATTAGACATATATATAATATTTTATTAAATATATATATAGAATTTAATAGTGTTATAATTTGTGTTGTACTTGTTATTAGTTTGTATTTAATCTTTTTTCATTTTTAGTATAATAATTTGCATTGTCACACTTTTTACCTTTTAACTTATACACATAGTTATGCCCTTTTTCAAAAAAAAAAACTTATACACATAGTCTCATAAAATATAATATATAAAAAACATATTTAAAAATCTACTGACCATATGCCACCATTATTTGGTTGTTTGAACAAAAAAAAATCATGTTCTTGCAGAACTGTGTATGTTGTGATATGATGTAGGTGAAGAGTAAATATATGGAAGTAAAGTTAGTGATACGAACATGAGCCTATGTTGGTCTATGCCACAATTATTTGGTTTTTGGAAGATCAATGAGCATAAGCATACACGGTCTTTGTATACTTACGTTGTAAATGAGTCGGATATTTTTTTTCTTATGTCTGGAATGATATGGAACTCGTTGATTTAAAAGTGGTTCAGTTTTATATGATCTAATTATATTAAGAGATTAACCAAAAATATTATAAAAGTGTTACTGGTTAGGTTTAACTAATCTATGTTGGTTAAGATTTGGTTTAATTTAAGTTGGTAGGTTGCATTGTATAGGAGGCATGATATATTTTAGCAACAACTATGAAAGAGTCCAAAATTTAAATGAGAACTTCAAATAGTAGATAATCCCTAAATTAATAGATTAGATATATGGTATATATAATATGTGCATATAATATTATATATATTTTGTGTAACATTTATATATATATACATATTAGATATATATATAATATTTTATTAAATATATATAGAATTTAATAGTGTTATAATTTGTGTTGTACTTGTTATTAGTTTGTATTTAATCTTCTTTCATTTTAGTATAATAATTTGCCTTGTCACACTTTTTACCTTTTAACTTATACACATAATTATGCTCTTTTTCAAAAAAAAAAAACTTATACACATATTCTCGTAAAATGTAATATATAAAAAACATATTTAAAAAAATGTACTGACCATATGCCACTATTATTTGGTTGTTTGAACAAAAAAAATCATGTTCTTGCAGAACTGGGTATGTTGTGATATGATGTAGGTGAAGAGTAAATATATGGAAGTAAAGTTAGTGATACGAACATGAGCCTATGTTGGTCTATGCCACAATTATTTGGTTTTTGGAAGATCAATGAGCATAAGCATACACGGTCTTTGTATACTTACGTTGTAAATGAGTCGGATATTTTTTTTTCTTATGTCTGGAATGATATGGAACTCGTTGATTTAAAAGTGGTTCAGTTTTATATGATCTAATTATATTAAGAGATTAACCAAAAATATTATAAAAGTGTTACTGGTTAGGTTTAACTAATCTATGTTGGTTAAGATTTGGTTTAATTTAAGTTGGTAGGTTGCATTATATAGGAGGCATGATATATTTTAGCAACAACTATGAAAGAGTCCAAAATTTAAATGAGAACTTCAAATAGTAGATAATCCTTAAATTAATAGATTAGATTTTGGAAGATCAATGAGCATAAGCATACACGGTCTTTGTATGTTTACGTTGTAAATGAGTCGGATATTTTTTCCCTTTAGGTTTAACTAATCTATGTTGGTTAAGATTTGGTTTAATTTAAGTTGGTAGGTTGTATTGTATAGGAGGCATGATATATTCTAGCAACAACTATGAAAGAGTCCAAAATTTAAATGAGAACTTCAAATAGTAGATAATCCCTAAATGAGAACTTCAAATATATGGTATATCTAATATGTGTATATAATATTATATATATTTTGTGTAACATTTTTATATATATATATACATATTAGACATATATATAATATTTTATTAAATATATATAGAATTTAATAGTGTTATAATTTGTGTTGTACTTGTTATTAGTTTGTATTTAATCTTTTTTCATTTTTAGTATAATAATTTGCATTGTCACACTTTTTACCTTTTAACTTATACACATAGTCTCGTAAAATATAATATATAAAAAACATATTTAAAAAATCTACTGACCATATGCCACCATTATTTGGTTGTTTGAACAAAAAAAAATCATGTTCTTGCAGAACTGTGTATGTTGTGATATGATGTAGGTGAAGAGTAAATATATGGAAGTAAAGTTAGTGATACGAACATGAGCCTATGTTGGTCTATGCCACAATTATTTGGTTTTTGGAAGATCAATGAGCATAAGCATACACGGTCTTTGTATACTTACGTTGTAAATGAGTCAGATATTTTTTTTCTTATGTCTGGAATGATATGGAACTCGTTGATTTAAAAGTGGTTCAGTTTTATATGATCTAATTATATTAAGAGATTAACCAAAAATATTATAAAAGTGTTACTGGTTAGGTTTAACTAATCTATGTTGGTTAAGATTTGGTTTAATTTAAGTTGGTAGGTTGCATTGTATAGGAGGCATGATATATTTTAGCAACAACTATGAAAGAGTCCAAAATTTAAATGAGAACTTCAAATAGTAGATAATCCCTAAATTAATAGATTAGATATATGGTATATATAATATGTGCATATAATATTATATATATTTGTGTAACATTTATATATATATACATATTAGACATATATATAATATTTTATTAAATATATATAGAATTTAATAGTGTTATAATTTGTGTTGTACTTGTTATTAGTTTGTATTTAATCTTCTTTCATTTTTAGTATAATAATTTGCCTTGTCACACTTTTTACCTTTTAACTTATACACATAGTTATGCTCTTTTTCAAAAAAAAAAAACTTATATACATAGTCTCGTAAAATGTAATATATAAAAAAACATATTTAAAAAAATCTACTGACCATATGCCACCATTATTTGGTTGTTTGAACAAAAAAAATCATGTTCTTGCAGAACTGTGTATGTTGTGATATGATGTAGGTGAAGAGTAAATATATGGAAGTAAAGTTAGTGATACGAACATGAGCCTATGTTGGTCTATGCCACAATTATTTGGTTTTTGGAAGATCAATGAGCATAAGCATACACGGTCTTTGTATACTTACGTTGTAAATGAGTCGGATATTTTTTTTCTTATGTCTGGAATGATATGGAACTCGTTGATTTAAAAGTGGTTCAGTTTTATATGATCTAATTATATTAAGAGATTAACCAAAAATATTATAAAAGTGTTACTGGTTAGGTTTAACTAATCTATGTTGGTTAAGATTTGGTTTAATTTAAGTTGGTAGGTTGCATTATATAGGAGGCATGATATATTTTAGCAACAACTATGAAAGAGTCCAAAATTTAAATGAGAACTTCAAATAGTAGATAATCCCTAAATTAATAGATTAGATTGCTTGGATAAGAATATGGATTGGATAAGAATCTTAGAAGATAAAATAGAAAGGAGAAATAATCCGTTGGATAAGAATCACAAAAATTTGTTTAAAGAGAGCATGTTGCGTTTATCAAAGGAACTTTAACCATTTTCTGGTTGATATCGAAGATTATAGAAGTTTGTTGATATTGTCGACAAATGAATTAGATCGAGAATCACTATTTATTTATTTCTACCATAGATAAGTTAGTTTTTCAGCTTATCATCTCATTTCTTTTGAACCTAAATAATTTTTCATAAATCATGGTCTATATATGTAGGAATCGAAATTCACACCACCGATTATAGTGAATGGAGGAAAACCATGATTCTCGACTTTCTTTGAGGATCTAAATTATCTGCGTAATCACACGAATACGTAAAAAAGAGAGATTAAAATATAGATTGAGAATTGTACAGAGACGTTTTATCGGGTAGTTAATTAGGCATTGATCTCTTATGGTTACCAGCAGACCCAGATTCACCACTAAACCAACTCCATTATATTGGTCCATCTCACTAATGGGCCATAAAGAGGCCCAATACAATCTCTGGACTCTTGATCCTGCGCAACATATACTCAGATCATTCCCAAGAATCTGTTCAATGCCAGCAGCAGAAAAAAAAGAGGGAGCAACAAGACTAAATAATCGCCAAACTAAATAATGTTGACGAGAACTATAAGAGATTACGGATCCGATTAGTAATGGCTGTAACTTCGAAATTATTGCTGTAGAAAAAAATTTGTAGACTTTTTGATGTATCTCTAAATTTTATTGCTGTAAAATTTTATGGAAATCACTAAAAATTTGCTTTGGATATTTGGCTATGCAGAGCACTTCTACAACTGTAGGTTATTTCAAGAGTTGTAGTTTAAAAAAATAAATTAAAGCATGATTGCTCTGATTTTGGTGGTTTAGAAATAAATGAGGCTGTGAAGAGCACCCACAGCCATTACCAATCACACCCTACATAACGGATGACGTGCAGAATGCACAACATCAGCAGATACCCGTTAGGTATGTGCCAACAGAGGCTCCTCTAGCTTTTCTTTTAAAGCCAAAACACACCACTAAATTTTTGCATTTTCACTTCTTCAATCAGTCAGATACTGGATCAGATCAAGCAGCGTGAAGATTAACTGGTCGTTTAGCGCAAAGAATACCATGGTTTCAAGTTTCTATTTCTAACTCTTTTTTTTTTTGGTATTTGACCAATTGGTGTATACCAAGGACAAATGCAACAATAAGAGGCACTTAGGCCATAGAACTAATGAGAAAAGAGGCAAATGAAGCGTTTAAAGTATTAAAAGGTAGTAAAAGCACACACTCCACAATCTCTGCTTCTCAGAAAAAAAAGTACAACAAAGTTTCACATTGCCAAAGTCAAAGAACAAACAATAATACGAAACTGCCATGCCATTGCACTGTCCTTTCTTTATCCCTAGCTCACACGACAAGAGTTTATTAATCCCTCCTCTCACTCTTTTCCGAAATCTGCATTGTAGTGTGAACTCGACTCAAGTTTCTTGGCCTCGCTCAGCTTTCTCACCGCCTGCACAAAATTGGTTCATTTCCAAATCACAAACCAAGATTCCAGTATCAGTTACACAAACCTCACTTGTAAATACAATAATGTAATACCTTCATGAAATCTTCCTGGATCACATAGTCACGTTCTGCTCGGATTGCAAACATTCCAGCCTCCGTGCATATGTTACGCAGATCAGCACCATTGAAGCCCTTTGTTGAACCAAATAAAGGTTTAGGTGAGACACTCAATTAGCTAAAGCAACATTCACTAACTCGACAATGTAACGAGGAAAAAGAAAAACTAACCTCTGCAAGTTTGACAATAGCCTCGTACTCAATTTCACCATGTTTGGCTATACCAGCTGCATGGATCTTGAGGATATCCATTCTTGATTGCTCGTTTGGCAAAGGGATCTCAATCTTTCTATCTAATCTACCTGGACGGAGAAGCGCAGGATCAAGCACATCAGGCCTGTTCGTCGCCATTATCATTTTCACCTAATACATTTATCCAAACCAAGTTAAAACAAGTTCACTAACCACGTTCAAATTAATGATGGCTTTTCAGCAATTCTGTGAGACAGAAGTTAGGAGTACACAAACCGATCAAGATAAGACAACCCATATATATATTACTTGACAAGACAATCTTATGCGCATATAACTTTCAGAAATAGAGAGCAGTACCTTTCCGAGGTTGTCAAACCCATCAAGCTGGTTGAGTAACTCCATGAGTGTTCTTTGAATTTCACGATCAGCACTAGTTCCCTCGCTAAAACGACGCCCACCAATAGCATCGATTTCGTCCATGAAAATGATACAAGGCTACCCATAGGGGAAAAAAGTATTTAATAAAGTCAAGAGTGTGACAGAAAGCTTATAGAAGGCAAAAGAAAAGAGGAAGATGCACATGTAACAAGACTTACCTGGTGTTCACGGGCATAGTTAAACATCTCCCGAATCAGCCTAGCACTTTCTCCAATGTATTTGTCTATGATTGCACTCGACACAACCTAATAAGAGGAAAAACAAATAGATTAAAACTTATGCCATAACCTGAGTCTTTCAAAAATCAGCATAGCAGAAAATTAAACCTTCAAGAAGTTGGCATCGATGTTGCTGGCAATAGCCCTAGCTAGTAGAGTTTTTCCTGTCCCTGGAGGTCCATACAGAAGGACTCCCTGCATTTTAATAATTTAATCAGCAAAAAGAAAGGTTTAAGGAAGAATTATACACAATAATAATTATGTACCTTGGGTGGTTTGATCCCTACGCGGAGGAAAAGTTCAGGATTCATGAGAGGAAGCTCAATAGATTCCCTGAGTTCTCTGATTTGATCACCTAGACCTCCGACAGCAGAGTAGCTAATGTTGCCAGGGTCTTCGTGCAGCATGTTATACACAACCGGATCGACCTACACGAAAGCCTCATTATTATTGTCAAGAAGAAACACACTACGACCTACCCAACACATGTTTAAAAAAAAAAAAAGAAAAGGAAGTTACTTCTCGGGGAAGGGCTCTCATTATGGTAAGTGTGGTCATATCAAGAACAACTCGAGTTCCTGAGGTTAGCTTCTCCTTGTCCACTTTGCTACGGCAGCCTACCACATACCGAGGACCACTGCTAGCTTTGACAATCACTAATGAGGGCACAGGAATAAAACATTCAATGAGCAATAATAAAATCTCCCAGAAGTAAAAATAGAGAGAGAGAGAGAGGTTACATCTTTCATTGTCGAGAGGTCGAAGGACTTCGCCAATGATCTGGCCAACACTTTGAAGAGACTTGAGATCATCTTCAGTTTTGTTGAATTCCTTTTTAGATCCTCTCAAGTTCTCCCTAGCTGCAAGACCCCCAAACCCCACTTTTGTAATTAAGAGCAGAGACAATACCAAACCCTAGAATCGAGAGCTTAGAAGCAAACAAATTTCAATTAAATCCGATTGCCCCCAAATTGAGACAAAAAAAAGAAGCCCTAGATAGAGATTCAACTCAAATCAAACCCTAAGGTACACATTCGATAGAAGGATGCAATTGAATCTGGGAGAATTGGAGTAAGAATAAATCGAACCTGTTCGAACTCGGGACTCGAGCTCCTTATGTTGGAGGAGCTTTTTCCGGTAATCGGCAACTGCAGCGGTACGGCGTCTAGCGGCATCGTCTCCGTCGCTCATCTTCTCTTTCTCAGTGCTCCTCTTCAGCTATTACTGTAAGATCTCAGATTTCCGGAAAAGCCTATGTTTTGTGTGTTTACTTTAGCTTTGGGTTTAGTTTCTAGACTCAAATACACAGATATGGCTGGCTTGATGAATCGGCCAACCTAAACTACATCGTTTCGTTTTCTTTTTCTTCTTTTGATATTATCCTTTTGTTTTATAAATTTTTTATTACACTTACAATATGTAAAAAAATATTCCCTTACAAAGTTTTAATCCCAAAATATAGCATACAATTATTAAGATGATCAAAAAAATCTTTACATAGGTAAAAGCAATTTATACTTTTACAATTTAACTAATCTAAATTTCTAATTTAGGTTTAGAAAAAGAGTTTAGGAGGCTGAGATTGAAGATTTGAAAAAATATATAGCTAAATTTTAAAATAACAATCTTAAAAATAATTTCAGAAATTTTGGATTTTAAAAAAGTAAAAACTCAAAAATAAAGTTTCAAATTGAAAAAAAAAATTGAGGACTTCTTATTTAAGTTATTTATATTTATATATTTATAGAATAAGGATATAATTATCATTTCATTTTTAATGGAAGAATGACATTAAATTTTATTTTACTATATTAATCATCTTAATCTTGTATCTCGTAATTGTGAAAAAAGAAAAACTACCGTATGGATTTTTTTGTTTTTGGAATTGACTACCATATCCCCTATCCCCTATATATTAATTGAGGAACATTTGAAAAGATGTAACCTCAGTTTTGTAATAATTAAAAGAAGCCCCATCTTAGGTATCAATCAATTAAGTACTCAATTAATCATATGTGGCAGCTTTAGATTCAATTAGAAAAAATGGTTGGTCCAATTCAATTATTTAATTTCGCTAGAGACATTGACTATTAACTATAGGGAATATTAATCGGTACAAGATCAGCTTTATTGTATACGTAATATAAACCGGTAAAAATTCAGTAAACCTCCTTATTAACTCTATGGAATGCAATAATCCGAGACAATAAAAATTCTTATTTGTTGATATGAAACCCAATAGAAACACTGTTCTGGAACTCGATCGTCATTTCGTATTACAAAATTTTCTTGAAGAGTTTTTCTCAAAACAAAAAAAAATCGTGAAGAGTAACACTTCAACGTTTGTGCACCTGTTAGAAAAATGATAATACATCGATGCAAAACTTTACATTTGCCTTAACGATCCATGACCATGGTTATACTTTGTTCTAAGAATTTGTTTTCTTCATTAAATCATGTCCATGATTAAATAATATTTATTTTATAAGTGTTTTGTTTATGCACTTTTGATCAACATTTTAAAATTAATGTATCTTCCACCAACGACATTTTGTATATAGTGAAATCATGGACATTTTTGTATGTAGTTTAATGTATGTTTTTTTAATGTATGTATCTTCTCAAAACCAATTTTGTATTTAGTGTAATCATGGACATGTAATGTATTTGATTATATACAATTCATGATCATGGATATCTGTAAACTATGGTGTATATAGTGTTCCTATTTATTTATAGGGGATTTATTCATAGTTCTTCACCATAGATACACAGTCAATTCGTGCGTGTATACTTAATCACATATCATTTTTGAATATAAACATAACTAAATACCGTTTGATCGTAAAGGAAATACAATATGTGATCGTTAGTATATTGCTTGGGAAGGAATTCTATAGAGATTATTATCTCGCAAGACTATATTTATTATTGGAAATAAAATATATGAAATGATACTATGTATAAACAACAATAAATATAGATTTCTTGCTAAATGGTATTATACATGTCCTATAACTATATAGAGATTTTTATTACGGTTTTGGAGCTTACTATAAATACAAACATGGCCATATATTTCATATGTTGTTGACATAAACGAGATTGAATGTCTCATTAATATGTCCGCAATATTTTTGTGAATGGTTATTTTTTATTTTCTATTTTTCTTACAAAAAATAATTGTTATCTTTTATATGGTACGTAAAGATTATGATTGGTTGCAACTGTAGATTTATGTTTTTGATGTAGAAATAATGCTGTAAGATTTTGTGTTGTAGCTGTAAGATTTTAGCTGTAAGTTTTTTTTAAAAAAACATGATTGGTTAGTATTAACATTATGCATTTATACTAAAGTTAAACTCTATTATATTAAAATTAAAACTAGAATTAAATAATAGTATTTTAAAATTAAAATTTATAAGTTCATTAGTTATTTTAAAAATTATAAAATGATTATGATATAAATTAGTACATGTAATTTTTGTTTGTATATGTATGTGAAACATTTTTATTTATGTTATATCCCTTACATATTATTTTAGGAGCATTAAAAATAAATAACCTTTAGTTCATGTGTGATTGACAATAGTGTCATTTTCTAAGTGTCATCACCACATGTTCTCTCACAACATATTTTCAAAGACCCTTAGTTAACTAGATTAATTACAATAGATGCCATTGGTCATTAAATTATAACTTAACTAATATAGTCTAAGCTTTTTTCTAATTGACTAACCTAAGATACAATGCCTACGATTAATGTTTTCCCATTATTATTTACCATGTGCTACTACTGATTATTAATCAAATGCATTCGATTTACTCATCCGAAAATCACAGAGATTTTAATCGTATATTATATGTTTCATAATTATTTAAAATACTATGGTATCTATCCTACACTTTGTTTCATACGGACGAATTATATAGACATTTTGGACCGAATTATCTTAACATTTTGTTTCACTCGTCCGTATCTAGCATCATTATTTTTCATGTAATATTTTATTTCATGTGATATTTTCATATATTGGTAAATTACATGTAGTATTCGATATACTAATTGCCAAATAACTGATATTTGAGAGATATTATCAAATATAAAAAAAAAAATCAAACGAGTTGCTTGCTAAATAAAAGTTTTTTTTACAAAACTGTTTCCTAAATAAAATGTTTTATCTTTTTGTAACATACGCATTACCTTAATATAAATAAAATTAGTTTTATCATACGTATTACCCGCATTCTAGACTTTGTTTAGGATTTATCTTTAAAAAACTGCTAAATACCAATTTCATGTATTATTTTATCATTCCTAAATAAAATGATGACTCTTTTTTTTTGCAAAATACTAATTTCATGTATTATTTGAGAAATATTATCAAATATAAATTATAATCAAACGAGTTGCTTGCTAAATAAAAGTTGGTTTATCTTTAAAAAACAGTTTCCTAGATAAAATGTTTAATCTTTTTTGTAACATATGCATTGTCATACGTATTACCCGTATCCTAGATTTTAAATAGGGTTTATCTTTACAAAACTGCTAAATACTAATTTCATGTATTATTTTATATTTCCTAAATTTAATGTTTTATCTTCTTTTTGGTAACTTAAAATCATAATAAAATCATTATAAATCTTAATGGCAACATATCATCAAATCAACTCTTATGATTAAATATCAAATATATTTTTCTTGATACACAAATCGATAATATGTAATTAAGGAAAATCACTATTTAAAATGCAAGAACTTTGTCACCAAGGCAAGAATTGATTATATTTATTTGGAAATCAAGGAAACTTATAACAAATGCAATTCATAGTAGTTAATAGGGGATATAAATGATCTTAACCTAATATCAAAATCTTTATAAACTATTTATATCACTATTACGGTTTAGTATATTGTTAATCTTTTCTCTTTTCATCTTATGAATCTATAATAACTAATTTATTTAACAATTATTTCTTATAGTTAAATATAATAGAAAAAAATATTTGAAAATTAGAGTAGTATTTTAATAAATTTGATTGTTAATCATACAAAATTAAATTGACAAAATAATATAAAAGATAAATATAGTTTAAGTTTATTTGGTATAAAATTGAATAAACCAAAAACTGACAGTTTATCTGGTATAAAACCGAATAAAATACAAACCGGCGGTATATAAACCAAATCAAACTGAATCAAATATAGATTTAGAATATTAGTTATACTTTACAAACCGAAATACAGAAAAAACCAAACCGAACAGACACCAATCCGATATTCGGATTGAACACCTCTAATCCAAATAAAACCAAACTATTATTTCATTCTTCAAAACATAATAAAAATAACAATTTCATCCCGCGCAAGGCGCGGGTCTTATCCTAGTCTAATGTACTAAAACAGAATCTTACTTTTATATACTTAAAAATGTTGTTATTTAAGTCTGGACCTATTTATACTAGGGATCAGTATCCCGTGTAAGCGCGGGATGTGGTTGCATTGTTTTTACTTTTAAATATAATTACTAACTTCAATTTGTGCTATACTAATTTTCTGTATTTCAGCTTTTTTATCCACTGGCCTAATTTCTTTTTAATGTTTTCATGTTGCTAGGATAGTATTTCCGGCTTGAGAACTCATGCAGATCCTTTTGTCTTTATGCTCAACACTATTCATGTTTCTTTTCATTATGTAGTTGGTTGTGGATCTGTGGTTGCTCTATTTCATACTTGATTCATAACTACTTACGAATCATGCCATTATGTACATTTTACCAACGGCCATCTTGATTGCTTCTATCTTACAGGGTGGTTAGCCAGTGAGAAGGCTATGTATTTGATAAGAAATAAGAGCTCGGTAACTTGTAAAACACTTCTCCAAATCCTTATCAATGAATGAAATACAGAATCCGATAACGAAATGATAAATCCACACAGTGATGCTCAAAGTTCACAGCGATCTCATCACGATCACCAAAGTCTCATAACGACTCCAGAACAATCAAGCATGAAAATGAAAATACAAAGACTCTAGACTCTACTTGTGAAAATACAAAAATTGCGCAACAAATCATTACCAATGTGCAATCCATGTGAAAAACTTGTTTTGTATAAGATATGTTTCTGTTACTATAAAACCCTCTTGGGACAAACAGATGCTTTGCGCAGAAGAAAACAAAACTATTGACATACTTCGGCTTTTGGTCATTCATTAAATAAGCTACCTCCATCAATTTCAACTTCTTCCATTTCAGTGTCTTCTTCACTTCCCTCATCTCCCCTTTTCTTTCTCTATTGCAGCAACGTATGCTTTGATTGTAAAACTCATAGGGCACCAGATTTATTTGTGATTGTTACACGCAAGAGCTGAACCAAGGATTTGCTTTCATTATCACTACGTGATTCTCGTTGTAGCTTTTACCTTCATCCGCACCAAAAATGGACAAATCCAACAGAGTAATTGTCAAGGGTCTGCGCTGTTAAAATGTAAAGTGGTGGATAAACACACTTGATATTGACCAGACAGCCATCACTGCATTCTTCATGGCTTCCTGCAACTATATTGTTACAGCCAGACACCTAATATAGATTTTAAGCAAACACTATAATTAAAACACAAAAAAATAGAGACTGACAACTCATCTTTACTTATACAAAAAAAAAAAATTGGATGACTGACCTTGATGTGTAGAACTTCATAAACCTGAAACCACAAGTAACTCAATATTAGGACGAATCTTCAGTGGTTGTGGTGTCCTTCTTCTCCTAATGTTCCTAACCAATGCATCTCTCAATTCTCTAGATACACTCGGAAATTTTTTGTTGAGATTTAAAATAGAGATATCATAAGTTAATAAGTCTTGAAGATCAAACTAAAACAAAGATAGAAAGGCTGCTAAAAGCACAAAGTGTTATGTCGAGGCCATCAGGTCCTGTTTCTTAAAGTTCTCATGTAAGAGTGGGAATTAGTGACACTGATTTAGAAAGCCTGAAAAGGTTGAAAACACAGCATTACCTGTTCGTCCTAATCTAAGTATAATTTTTTTAAGATATTACAGCAAGGCTACGACAACATCACAGGCACAACATATGCTAAATCTTTTGGCAAATTAGAGTCCTGCAAAAGAAGTGAATTTCAGAAAACCTGTTAACTAACAAAAATAAGAACAATCAATACATGATGTAACAATGTACTAGATCAGCTCGAACACAATATTCCAGGACTAACCACATGTGAGAAGAATTTTTTTACCTGAGCACAAAGATAACAATTAAATCAGATAATTGTCTAGATAATCTCTAAGTCTTTACCATATGCAGAACTTGAGTACTTTGGATGATTAGCGACTGAAGGATCTTGACCTGAAATAAAAGGTCAAGAATTACCAAACTTGTCAGCATCAACTGACTTCAGAAATCAAATAACATGAAACATTGGTTCACTAAATGCAAGCAATCAAGGGACCAGTTCACTAAATCCAAGCACTTAAGCATACCATGGATAAGATTTCAAATAACGTAATCTTTGGCAAAGTAAAGAGATAGATCTCGTGATTACCTCATGAAGAATCTTGCTCTTCTACGACTTTTCAACACTTCTTAACATGATATATACTCGATTGACTTCTTCTTCCTACACAATCTGTTGATGGGATGTGATAGCATTTATATATGATTAGAGTGAGAAGTTTCTGAAACCTCTGGAGCGGGCGTTTTGTAAATTTTTGGTGTTTCTAATAATTAGATTTGAAGTTTTGTATGTCGATGAATCTATATTATAATGAGGGAGTTGGGGCTCTCCCTTGTTTCCACGTCAGCATCAGGTGTGTCCAACATTTTTTATTATTTTGAAATTTGTCGGAAGTAAAAAGTTTTGTTTTAATTATGTTAACAATTTATAATTACTTTATTTAGAAAAAAGATGTGCCAAGTCAAATATACCGATCAAAAAGGCCAAGCACAAAACAACACAAATCCCATTAATGAGGGAGTTTGGGCTCTCCCTTGTTGCCACGTCAGCATCAGGTGGGTCTACATTTTTTATTATTTTGAAATTTGTCGGAAGTAAAAAGTTTTGTTTTAATTATGTTAACAATTTATAATTACTTTATTTAGAAAAAAGATGTGCCAAGTCAAATATACCGATCAACGTCTTATACTTCAGGGGGAAATAATATGTGCCTTTCTGAAGCCATTCAGTGCTATTACAACTTACTTTTCGGGTTCAAAATATCCTACTTCTAATGTCTACTTCACCCAAGTATGGAGAATACAGCTGTTATTGAAGACATATGCAGTTTGTGATGATGATGGAGTGAGAGAAATGGCTAGAGACATGCAAGTTAAGTTTGATAAATACTGGAAAAGTTACAGTGTAATCTTGGCTATGGCAGTAGTTTTAGATCCAAGAATAAAGATTGAAATGCTTGAAGCTGCCTATAATGAATTGGATCCTTCTACTTCAAGTTCAAAGATTGAAGAACTCAAGGAAAGTTTGTCTTCACTCTACAAAGACTATCAGAAACGGTCTCAGCCAAGTTCTTTAGGTGTTTCACTTACTCCAACTCCACAAGAGATAGTCACAGAATCTCCACTTGAAGATGACTATGATAATGTAAGTAAATTAACATAATTTTAAATAATCTTAGTATTCATTATCTTGAAATTGTTTATCTGATAAGTTTTCATATTGAAGGATTTCTTTGAGTTGGAAAAGAGCATTGGAGGTGGAGCTAGCGACCCAAAGATACATTTGGACATCTATTTGGGAGAGCCAAGGCTAAATAGAAGGGTTAACAAGGATTTGGCGATGTCTTGAACTATTGGAAAGAGAATCAACACCGGTTTGGAGATTTAGCATCTATGGCACGTGACATCCACAGCATTCCGATCACCACCATAGCTTCTGAGTCTGCTTTTAGCATTGGATCCCGGGTTTTAACTCCTTACCGAAACCGTCTCTTGCCTAAAAATGTCCAAGCTCTTCTTTGCACTAGGAATTGGTTGCGGTTTTGCAGAGTACAAAGGTAAAGCTTAAAGTAATTTTATGACTAATATTTTTCTTAAAACTAATTCATATAATGATTTATAGGTGCCATTGAAGATCTTTTTGATTAAAATGAAGATGATAAGAAGAAAGCAAGTAGTTCTGGAGTGGAGTCTTCACATAAAAAAAATGATATACTTGATGGATGGTATATAATGTTCTGGCTATGTTTTACATTAGTTTATAAATAGTTTGATAAAAATATATAATGATAGACTGATAGGTTATGTTTTAATCATGGACAGGTCCTGGTAGTTCAAGAAGGAAAAGAGTAACTTATGGACACTTGCTGTGAAGTAGAACTTTATATTTGAGTTATGTTGTGATTTGTGATTTGTAAACTTTGAGTTTTTAGCTGAAACAAAACAGTGTAGTTTTTAGCTGAAACAAACAATGTAGTTTGACAGGTTCATGTTTCAATTATGTTTTATATGACAAGTTTCGGGTTTCATTCATTTTATGATGCAGATAGGTTATGTTCATTTTTTTTTAAAGTAAAATGGCTTTTAACGGGCGTTAAATGGGTTTGATGTTAAATGGGCTTATATAAATGGGTTTTAAATGGGTTTAGTTTAAACGGACTTTAAATGGACATCTATTAAATGAGTTTGAACATATATGGGCTTGGACGTAAACAGGCCGGGTAGCCCGTTTGGACATTCCTATATCCATGTATTCACGTTGAGCTTCAAGAAGCGCCATAGTGTGCACAGATTCAAAGTCCATCCCTGCAAAAAAAAATGAAACAAAGTGAGTATTAATACAACTTATATTCTTAAAATCATTCCATTAAACGAAAGCTAAATAAACAAGTTAGTAATATAAAACTAGTTTAAGACATACAGATTACAGACTCATACACTTTACTACTTTAGTAATGGAAGAATTGAAATAACAATATTATACAAAGCGTGAACTAATGTGCTAAGCAAATGCCAATGATGAAAAAAAAAATTACAGAATACAAACTAGCTTAAAAACCAATACAGATCTCACACCACACACAAACAATAAAAGTGAAACTACCTTGAGATGATCGAAGCCACGATCCTCTCCGATTCTTCCACTACAAACGAACGGCTACAAAACCATCATCCCCTCCCCTACACACGTTAACAAAAGAGAGAAGAGTGACTTTGATTAATAATACTTTTCCAACCAAATTAAAAGCAAACGTCATCATAATCTACATGATTAAACTAAAACCCTCCTCATGTGCAATACTATACACGTGATGAAATCACAAGCTTAAGGACCCAGATCAAGCACAAGCAACAAGCTTTTGACAAATGAGAAAGCTTTTACACAAATAATCTAAACCCATAAACAAAGAACCCAGATAAAGCACAAGCAACAAGCTTTTGACAACTTAAAGACCCTACAATCAAAACTAACAACAAAATCAGTTTGAAACACGAACTGGACCCTAATAATCAAAACAAGTTTAAAACGAACCTTGACCGTGAATAGATGCGAGGAAGAGAGAGTGAAGAAGAACGATTCCAAAAAGATTAGTTTGATATCTCGAGAAGAGGCAGAGAAGTGAAGAGCGACTCTAGAAAGAGCAGTTTGATATCTCGAAAGGAGGCAGAGAAGTGAAGAACGATCCCCAAAAAAAATAGGTTAGAGATGTAACACCAGAAACGACGTCGTTTACAGGAGAGGAGAAAAAAAGTTAAACGGGCTTAACGGGCTGCCCAATTATTTTCATTAAAACCTGTTACTTAAATGGACAAAGGTGGACAAACCCGGCGAAGCCCATTTAATATTATTACTTAAACGGGCTCTAAATGGACAGAAAATTTAAATGGGCTTGGACGTAAATGGGTAGTGAAACCCCGTTTGGACATCCCTAACTATAACCATTACTGAAAAGAATTTCTCGGAAAACAAATCTTCTCAATAATTGATCAGATATAAGTGCAACTAAATTCAATATATCTAACTTTAAATAGATGAATCGTTTTTAGTATCTTATGATAACGATTTTAAATTATTAATTAAAAATAAGGTCTTAACAAACAAAATCTTAGAGTAGATAAGTGCAACTAAATTCGTGTATCTAACATTAAATACCTGAAAAAATAGTTTCTATTGCTAACGAATTTAAAGTATTAATATATATTTATGTAACGAAATATATTAGTTAATATCTTCATACTTTCAAAAACGGATATCCCATACCCGTTAGAACATAAACACTATGGGTCTGATTGGTAAAGGCTGTAGCTTCTTTTTTTTTTGCTGTAGAAAGATTGCTGTAGATTTTTTGCTGTAGCTATAGATCATATAACTGTAGATTTTTTGAATTTGCTGTAGATTAGTATTATATACATAAAACAAAAAACATATTAATAAAAACGAAATAAAAATTTGTAATAATAATTATTATACTGAATAAATTAAAAAAATCTAAAATTTCATAAAGTCTGAATCTCAAAAAAAAAACTTTTGGTTAAATCAATAGATACATCTACCCACGAGTATTCCATAAATCCATTGCAACCTTCCATGTATTGCCTTGAATCAGTCTCTTCTTCTAAAACTGTTTCATCGTCATCATTCATTGCAGGTTGTTGATCATTATCTTCTCTCCAATCAACATCAAAGTCAGGATCATGTGTGCTTGATTTACGTACAAAGTTATGTAGCGCCATAGTTGCTGCTACAAGCTTTCTTGTTGTTCCAATGTTGTACCTTACCATGTTTTGCATTATCTTCCATTTCCCTTTCCATACTCCAAATGTTCTTTCAATGACACATTAAAGTGACGAAGTGACCAATAAGCGTAACATATATTATTGGTTTTCTTTTCCATGGTTCATAATCAAATTTCATCATACATCAATAATATAAAAAAAGAACCCAATAACTTAAAAATAAAACGCAGAGATGGGTTACGTTAGGTACCTTTTTGTTGCCTCTTCTTATTTTCTCTGTTTTTTTTGCTCTCTTACATAGATAGTATTATATATATATGGTTACAGTTAGGGCTTTTAGCGTTTATAAGATTTGGTTAGTGTTTATCTTAGGTTTGGTAGTATTTACCTTATTTTTTGAATAAAAAGTTAAATAAAATATTCCTTTTTTTCTTTTAGAAAGCTCACAAAACTAAGCTGTAGGTAATTAACTTTCTAAAGCACTTAGGATATGTATCTATTACAAACTGCTGTGATTTTTTTTTTTGATAAATCTTGATTATTTTAGATTTAGTACTGTCAATTTAAATGGTGCTGTGTACAGCTCCCACAGCTATTACCAATCATCTTCTATATATACTAGATTCGATCTCCGCGCTACGCGCGGATAAATGTTGAAATTGTTTTTTTTAGATCACAAGTTAAATTTTGCATGGGATTAGAGTAATATTTTTCCCCAAATAGATAAAAGCTGATAGTTACTGAATGCACGTAAATGATAAAAAGAGTAAAATAGTTGCTTAAAATAACGTAAATAATGCAAAAGACTTCAATCATCCTGAAGAATAAAATCTGCAAGGTGGTCTATATTAAACAACCTGAAATAGACAAAAATCAAGATAGTTAACTTTGTTTAATTGGGTATGAAACAATTGCTATCAGAGGTTAAAGAGGCATATTTGATATAGCTGGATATGAACTCTTGGTATATCTTCAAATGAATGCTCCATTGTGCATTATAAATCTGCTGAGTTTTTTCATTTTTATAAGAAGACATTTTGATATTGTTGGAATTAAAGCATTATTATTAAAATATAATACATGTGTGGGATAGAAGCTCTTTTTTTTCCATCTATTTATTTATTATAAAGGCCAAAGCCCAAGTACAGAATACAAATATAAAACATTAAGCCCAAACATAAGGGCAAACTAAACTAGAAGGCCCATAACCCACTGACCCACATCTGAAACGAAAAGACGCCACAAACCATGCGTCGAAAGTAACGCTTGTCCTCAACACGTGTTACGATCCTCGCCTATGAGGAAGCACGTGTCACATGATCGCCCCAACTTAACCAAACGCCTGCATCTTGATCGGCGTTTCACCGGAACAGTGACTGGAACCACCGGATCACACCGGGACCGCTCCACACCATAGAAACTTCATCGCTTGATCTCCTATCCTCGAAGAGCTTCATCGATCCACTATCAAGATCTCATCCGAGAATAAACCAAGCCACCGACAACTCCCATACCTTCCTTGTAGAAACCCCATCCGTTAGAGAGCATCCATCGACAACGTCGAGATCTCATCCGATACAACGGAGATTCAAACAAAAGGATTCCAAAATCCGTAACCAAAACCGAGGACCCCCTCGTTCATCTTCTAAACCGACAAAGCTTTTTCCAGAGTCGACGAGGCACGGCTGAGAAAGCCCCTACCCCTCGAGGTCGTAAGCCGGCGATTAAGGAGCTGTGAAAGCCTCCACATCCCGGAGTCAAGAAGATTTCTTTATAAACAATGTTTTTCACCCTTAGCTGATGTGAATCTTTGCCTTTAATGATTGTTAATCCCGCTTTGCTTGTGACACGCGAGAGAGCAACATAAAGTTGACCATGAGAGAACACATGTTTAGGCAGATACAATGTGACCTCTTTTAAACTCTAACCTTGGCTTTTGTTGATCGTCATTGTATAACACAATCTGATAGGAAATTACCGTCGACGTAAAGTGAACGGTAGTTTTGTTTCTTCATGCAAGAGAATAATTCTTAGGATCAAAACCTCTTTTCCGATGTGTGATCCAGTGAGTATCAAAATTATATTATCCAAATACCAAAAATTAGAAACTTTTTATAATATTATTTGGAAAGTCAGTAAAAACTGTGAATTTTAACTAACTTTCCAAATAATAGATACATACGTTTCTGCACATCTTTTAATTTATTTTGCTTGATCTTTGTTTTTGAAATGTGAAAGCAATATAAAAATAAATTTCTTATTTTTCGCTCCTACAAATTTTTTATTTTATTTTAAAAATTTATATAAAATGAGTTATGTTTTGTTTTTATTTTATTGTATATTTTGATTATGTATTAATCTTTAACTATGGTCATCAATCTTTTTCTTGTTAAAGTGTTTAACCTTGATTTTGTTGACCAAATTAACATTTTCCTTGTGATTCACTTTTTATTTTTATTGAACTGAATTTTATAAAAAATTTGAAGGAACATTATTATATGAATTTCTCTTCTTTTGATTTTTATTGATTTTTCAATTTATATTTTAAGTATTTTGTCTAAATTTATTATTTGTTAACTAAGCTTTTCACCAAGCTCATGTTATGGATTGTCACAAATTATTATTTCTATTCTTTTATATATTGTTATTTTTATTTTCCAAACCATTTTTGATTTTGTATTAATATTTGAGTAATGTTTTCTTTCTATTTTTATATTAATTTCTAAGCCTTGGCTTGGATTCACTTTTTGTATGGGTTGATAAAATGTGAGAAACAATATTGTAAACATTTTTCTTATTTTTGTTGTCAAATTTTATTTTATTTTGAAATTAATGTGTTTTAATTTTATTATGTATTTCGAATTATTGTATGTTAACAGAACAATTGATGTCAAACATTTGGTTGTATTAAAAATTGTTAACAATTATATTAAGTATATGGGTTACTAAGTAGTTTGTTAATAGCAGTGATCTAAATCATACTATACAATAGCTAACAAACTTTAAATATTATGATGATATATGTCTTATATTTTTTTGTAAATAAGGTTCCTTGGGAAAAATTACTATAGTAATTTGTACTTTATAATATTTAGTAGTTGGATTTGTTCTGAATTCTACATATGTAGAGAGGTAGGGACCCAATGGTTCATAAATTTTGAATTTGTACTCTTCCATGTTTACCATAACGTTTCTATACTTTCAATATAATTATTGAATTTTGATTGTGCATGCTAGATACAATATTTGATGAACATAGGAACTAAATATCTTTATATCGTGGTGATTACTTCTTAAACATTTTTATTAGACATTAGTTTATTAAGCAGACTTTGTTTCATGGTATTAGACACATTTTAATGGATCTGAACATATTTAAATAGGTATACGGTTCAACAAAGTTATATATATGCATAAAAACTTCTTTAAAGGATACATGTCACGTGTGTGCAAACTGTGAGTAGAAAAGTCAAGCAGGCAACTGAAGAATATTTTATTTCATAAAGTTCAAACACCGTTTTACCACAAGGTAAAATCGGAACGCTGCAGTTTAAAGGATCTGAACGCTGCAGTTTTTTTTTTAACACTGAAGAATATTTTACTTCATAAAGTTCAAACACCGTTTTACCACAAGGTAAAATCGAAATACAGTAGAAGTATATTAGAAACTAAACAATTACATGCACACCAATAGGGGCTATAGTAATGTGTAAATTTCTAGATCTTAGTTGAAAGACACTAATTTTCTACGACATGAAAGAGGATAAACCAAATCTCTCACTGTGTATGTGTCTTTATCATCTTCACCACTCAGATAACAGCTTGAAACTGCAGAGCATATACTGAAGCACGAACATAATCAGAATAAAATTCTGATCAAAAGAACCGAAAGAGCATTGAATGATAGAGGCGTTGTTGTGTCTCCATGAGAAGTGCACACCGTCGACCTTCGAATCCGGTAGCAGCTGACCGTTGAACTTCCAATCCGGAAACAAAGCCAATACAAGTTACAAAACAAAGACAAAACGACAACGGCAACAGAAAAGACCAATCCCCGCCGATGCCCAGATCAACCGACGCCAGAGATAGCCACATCTAACGCCATCAGAGACCACAAAATGAAAACCAGACCCTAAAACCGAGGCACCACCTACTCCATCATCGAGGGTAGAGAAGCCAAGGCAGCTGCAGTTTAATATGCAAGTATGAGGATAAAATTCTTAAAATTCCCAACGATGTAGAAAAAGACCAAAGATAAATAATGCAAAACAATTTCAAAACTATAATAAGCTCTTTGACCAAATTGATGTATGCTTCAATTTCTTATTATGGACGATGATAAGTATAGGTTATGTCGATGTTCATGCTAAACATTACAGGGATCATCGAAAGCCCCAATTTTTGCCTCCTAAATCAATCCTAAGCCCTAACTTGATAAAGAAGGTTTTTTATATGAGAATTTTATTGATTTGCAAAGATCTCTGTGATTGCCTCGTATCTGTCATGACCATTAGAACTGTATAACCACTGCAAACTGAGAAGGCTAAGATCTTAGCTTGGCAACTTCAGATAGAGACATCTCATTGCCGCTAAATGTGGAGGAAGGAAGCAGCAGAGAGGACTTGGTTTGCAAGGGAAGTGACAATAAACGAACACAAACTGAAGAAAAAGTTACCATACTGAGATTCCCAGGATCCTTTGTCTGAGAAGAAAGAAGTGGAACGGGGCTGTTGATTGTAGGCAGTGGCATTGTGTGGACCGCCAAGTTAAAACCTTGGATCTAGCATACTGGCTGAGAGCAGAGAGCAGGAGAAAGTTAAAACCTTTATTTTAACTCTTTCTTCGGCATAAATAAAACAGATTATATAAAAAAGAGCAAGAGCATTTGAGGTTCTTATCTGCTCATTGCTATAGTTAGGTTGACGTTGAGTCTGACTCACATGTTCCACCCCTCCGGAAAAGAAACTTCATCTGTGGAAGAATACATCTTAGAATCAATATAAATACAAACAACTCATAGCTCAAACTCGGGTCGATCAGTGAAACGCAGAGAGTTTTAGTAAATTAAAGGCTTTACCATACAACTGAAACATGAAGTTCAAAATCTATTTAACATGTTCAATTAGCAAAATCATTCGAATCAGAGACTGGATATGAAATTAGGCGACAAATACTAACCAAACATTCAACAGTAGGAGCGATTCGACCATGGACAGGGGAGAAGAAACACAGCCTTCACACCAAGTAGCTATGCTACTTTCTTTTCCATTATGGATCATTGAGATCGATTGAAACCTAAACCGAGTTTTTGTAAAACTCCTTTTTCACTTTCATGTTCCTCATAGAGAGAGAGAGAGAGAGAGAGAGAGAAAGTTGAAGAGGATTCAGTTATTGATGAAGTTAATAGGAGAAGATAAGAGTTATTAGAGAAATCGCAAAAGTCACCAAGAGGAAGAACAGAAGGCGATTGAAGCTCAACAGAGAGAAACGCGATTGAAGTCCAGCGAGCAATCTGACGTGGAAAAAAACTCAATTCCTATTGGTCGAATTAATCTGTCGACGTGGACAGGCTGAGAGTGGATCTTATTAGCCTTTTAGTATAGTACTAGTATTATCTCCCGTGCTAAGCACGGATCAGTTTTTCTATGTTCTAAATTGTATAAACACAAAACTATAATGCCTATCAAAATATGTTTTAAATTATTATTTTAGTTACATATATTTCTAAATCTTAATACGTTGACACCTAAATTTAAAATAACTATATTCTAATAGAGCATTTGGAAATACTAAAACCGTTTTTGTGATTCTTCTTAGAAATGTATATATCATACATGTTTTAAAGATTGTTTATAAAAAGGTAAGATGTATACCAATATTAAAATATGGTATAAAAATATTGAAACATTTAGTTTTATTTTGTAAATATTTTTAAGGTATAAATTGAGAAATAAACATAAAAGATGTAAAGAAAATCATTAAATTAGAAAAGATATTGAATTGAGAATATTTTACCGTCTGAAAAAGCTGAGCTTCATCCTTTTGAAGATATTATAATTTCAGATATAGACGCATTAACCTTTTTCCAAGACCAAAACTAACTTCAGCTTCTTATATCAATACTCTGTGAAACAATGCTCTAATTTTTCCACCATGTATATAATGATAAAATGGTCTACTTGATTCGTGCAGATAGAATCATAAGAAATTGTTTACAGTAAGAAAAAAGAAAAAGAAGAAAAAGAGAAAACAAATAGAGAAAAGAATCGTAGTTTGAATGTTGTGTGAGAGACAAAAAAGTTGACAATGGAAGTTAATGGGTTAATCTTGAAACGTGATAGTGGTAGTTTGAGAGAAAATAGGAACTCTATTGCGGTTACAAAAGTATTTGTAATAGGAAATAGTGCTATTTTGTCGATAGAAAATTGTGGTATAAATCTAATATTTTAAATTTTGTAAAAAGGATTAATATGTGTCAAAATCTGATTGCACAAGTGACTTGTGCTTTAGTATATAGGGATTGATACTCTAACTAAACATTGAATATCAGTTTTTTCTTCTTCTTTTTTTTTTCATGGCTCCTCCCAAAGGTTTTACCCTACTCAAAGATCTCTAAAACCATACAAATCAGGACTGAGAATTCAGGTAAAAAGAGTTCATTCTTGGAAGAAACAAAATAAGTTTTGTGTAGGAGAGTCTCTAGAAATGATTCTAGCCGATGAGACGGTTAGAATAACCTATTACTGTATGCTGATGTATTTTATATGTTTAGTTATATATCATTGATGTTGTTTATTTTTTTTTTTGAACATTTGTTTATGTTTTCTTAGGGTGTAAAAATACATTTTTCTTTTTTTTTATTTTTTGCTAGAAAAATACTTTTTTTTTACAGACAAGTTCTGTTGCAAAAGTACAAAGGAGACTCCCTACTGACGAATAGAGGGGTAATCAACCTAAACCATATAAACATCTAATTCTTGAAAGCAAACACACTTAAAATATAAAGATTAAAACCAGAAAATGTAACAAAAAATATTTCTATCTAGATAAGAATCAAGATCGAAAATTCTATATTCATATTCAGACCTACGCGTTGAAATTGAACTTAAAATTTTATTGAGTTCCTAACATTATTATTTGAAATAAACTATAAACTAAAATAACAAAATTCAAATTCATAAATAATCAAACTATTACTATATTTGTTTAATCAAAAACCAAAACTCACAACTGAACAGAAACCAACTCGAATCAATGTTCATAAACTATTATCAAATAATTCCGTGCAACCGCGCGGATCATAATCTAGTTCCTATATTAAAGGAACCACATTTAAAAAAAAACATTTAAGTCTATTTAGAAATAGTAATAGGCTCAGATATTAAATCTTTCTTGCTTACAAATCGGGTTATACTATATAAATATAAACTATAATACCAAGTTTATATGTGCAGCAGTACATAATATTAATTTGATGTTTACAAGTCTTTATAAATCAAATACTACAGTAAATGGCATTTGAGTTTTTTTTTAAAAATAACGTCGTTGTTGCAATAATTTCAACTATGAAGTTTCAGAACTTAGTTTTTTTTTCTTCTCGAAAATAATACCTTTACAAAAATGTAAAACCAAAAATTACAAGAACATCTTTCATTTGGACATTATGTTATGCCATCAAAACCCCCGTGAAAATGAGATCAACATTTAAGATTTGCATAAATTTTAAAAATCATATAATACGATTTGGCACTTAGCATATACTGTTTGAAATTATAGTAGCTGTTAGAAGCCTGATCAAAGTCACAAAAATCTGACATAGAGAATGCTATAGTACCATTTCTGATGATACATTTGTATGACATATATTTGTATCACTTTATATACTAACTTAATTTATTACTTTAATAAAGTGTTGCAAATGAAAATAATTTAAAAATAAATAAATAAATAATTTTCACAAAAACTACAAGTACATTTAATTTTAAATAATTAATATATATCAACTACATTTTCACATTACTTCAGAATTTTTAATTTAACCTAAAAATCCTCATTTTTCTAAACATGTAATCAACAATTATAAAATGTGTCTTTTCATAGCATATTAAACAAATCAACCAAATTATAAAATGTATTCAAACATTACGATACATCAAATATTTTATACAAAAATATGATCAATAGAGATAAAAATATAAATTTAAATTATTTTTATTTTAATAATCTATAACGTTAAATAATTTCTTTTAATGATAATGTACTATGAATAAAAACCCATTCGGGCGGGTCTGAATCTAGTATAAGTTATAATAGGTATCTCATATTTAAGTTTGAAAGTATTCTATTATGATACGTGGATATATAATCTAAATTCATTTCAAAATATTAAACAATATTAAATACTAAGTATAATTTAGTTGTGTCCACAATTAATCAATAATATCAGAATAGTTTCAAAACATTTTGAAATATATTATAAGAGATCCCACTAAACATTCTGAATATATTAGTATGTTTATTTTGTTTTATATTAAATATAATTTATTAGTTAATAAAATTAGATTTCAAATCAAACATATCTATAAATTCGGATAATTGAAAGAAACTTCGGGATATAAATAATTTTGACTGTCTTATAATTACATGTCTAAATTATTATAATGAAAATGGAAATCATGTAAATCGAAATCAAATAATATTAGTTCACTATAATAAATTATAAATTAACGATTTAAAATAAGTAAATACATTTTAAAACATTAAATCATATATTGGCCATGTTTGTTTAGCAGTCGCTAGCGGTAGCGACTAGCGATAGTGATCAAAATGCTGTTCGATTCGCAGTCGCTGAACTAGCGACTAATACCAAAAATCAAATGCAGTGACTAGCGATTATAATTTTTAAACGATAAATTTTCAGTGACAGATTTAATCATAATTTTTGTGAAACATCCCTAACAGAAACACATGACTCAATAAAACCATAACAGAGAGGATTGAGGACTGACTCTAAACACACAAAATGCAAGAAAAAAAAAGAAACAGCATCATTAGCATTCTCTCTGAGGCTTACTTCACACCTCTCGGTGTTAAAATAATTTCAAACGAAGGAAAATAAACAAAAGCAAGAAAAAAAATAAAGAGGAAAAAATAATATAGTGGGGTTGTTTCTCATTTAACGCTTGTTTTAAGTCACGAACCTAATTTTTGGATTTAACTTTCAGTCTGGATGAACATTAGCGCTTGCTCCAAAACAAGTCCACCATCAAACATAATGAGCTTCAGTACATTCCTCGTAAAACCCTTCACAGCATCCATACCCTTCTCTTTCATCTGTGAGGTGAGATTAGCACCGCACTTCCAAAAAACGCTTTAAAATCGCTTTACATTTCACCTCATACTCTATCACATCACTAGAG
Source organism: Raphanus sativus (assembly GCF_000801105.2). Lineage (NCBI taxonomy): Eukaryota > Viridiplantae > Streptophyta > Magnoliopsida > Brassicales > Brassicaceae > Raphanus > Raphanus sativus. The sequence goes on along the minus strand of NC_079514.1, from coordinate 20,183,711 downwards.
TAGCTGTGTGATATACCATGAATTTGACCCGATTTTAGTCATGGTATATAGGAGTTTTATGATAGATTTATTATGTTTTGGAGTCTAGATAGCATATTTACAGGTCCAGGGGAAATTGGAGAGAAGATGGTGATTTTGAAACATTTTGGAGCACTTTAGAGATTTCACCCAAAATGACCATATCGACCACTCGAGGTCGACACGGAGAGAGACATATCGATCGATGCACACTCAGTGACATCGATCGATGGGGAGCTCGCAGAAACCCAATTTGGTCACAACCGATTTGAAGCCCAAGACTCCATCTAATTACCAAAATACCCCTACGAGTTTTAACCTAATATTTAGATCTTGCTTAAGTGTTTTGAGGCGGAGACACACATAGAGAGAGCCGTTTTTGTGAGTTGATAGAGTTTTACAAAGTTGTGCGAAAGAGTTTTATTATTGAGAGCTTTCTTGTACTCTATTACTTTCTATTTATCTATCTATTCTATCCAGTTTTATTTAATGATTATGATGTTTTGCTTATCTATGTCTGAGTAAACACCTTGTTAGGTTTAGGGTTCAAATAGGTTTTGAGTGATTAGTCCCAAATATAAATACTTGAGTTGTGATATTCATCTTTGAAGATTTCTCTTAATGATTGTTTAAGATTAGCTAACCTATGCATGATTTAGTAGGATTTATCTTCTGATCTATCTTCTCTGAGCTAGGACTTGCTAGAAACAAGTGAAATCTGATTTAGCAACCCTAGTGAACTGTTATCAACCCCTGCATAAAGCTTACTAGAGGCGCATCGATCGATTATCCTACAGAGACATCGATCGATTCACGCAAAGCTATGTCGACCGATACGTCCTCGTGGACATCGATCGATGCTTTCCTAATTATGATCTGCGTGCATAGTAATCATTAGATCTAGTAATAGATAACCCAGAAAACGAGAGTGGTATCGGTTATTGTTACAGTTGGGTTCTTTAATATCATGCAAGCATCTCATATAAACATTCATATCATTATAGTCCTGATAACCTAAATAGAAACCCTAGGTTTAACGCCTTCATCATAACTGTTAAACCTCCAAATCAATCAATTGAGTAATTGTTTTGTTCACTGTTCTGTTCTAAGTTTTATTGCAATTTATAGTTTTTAATTCTTCAACCTAGCTTGGGTATAATAAGATCTAGTGCGTACCCCAGCTCCATGTAGATTCGATCCCTAAGTACTACAACTTGACCTCTATTGATGAGAGTAAAATTACTCTAGGGGAATTTGAGCACATATCAAATGTAATGATTGAACTTGTGAATGTCGGTCATCAGAAACCGATGACATCAAATTAAAAGGCTTAGACAACGAAACCAGTTGGCTATGTATTCATTGTGATAAATTTGAAAAATAAATGAATCGGTTCAAAAATTTAGTTCTAAATACTGACGGTCATGTCTCTTCCAAGTCCAAAGAGTACCGGAAGGGATGATGAAGGAGGCGGATCAAGATGTGGAGATTGATCCATCTCAGGCTTTAGATGATGCTAATTTGATGGTGGAGGGGGCCATTCTCTCAGATTCAGAGCTAATGTTAGAGGAAGAGTTTGATGATATGCAGGAATGGGAGCAAGGAGAGATAACAGACGTTATGGAGGAGGAGGAGATTTTTGAACATGAGACTGCAGCTGAGGAAAACGGGGAAGCTGATCAAGATATCACTGGTGTTGTCTCGGAGAAGCTACAAATGAAGAGCACAACAAAGGCGGAAGTTACTGGGACTGGAGGTGCCAGTAAGAAGCGTACTGTGCCACATTTCGTCTCTCCTAGGAAGAAGTTACTGGCGAAGGCAGCGTCATGAGCTGGAGGAAAGGGAGTGGTGGCTCCCAAGAAGCCTACTACTAAGCCGTAGAATGCTTGGGGTTGGTGTGGTAGTTTTTTTATAAGTTTTAATAATGTCGGATTCCCATATGAAATCCAGTTTTAAGATTGTTTTGTGGTTACCTATTGGTTCTGTTGTTGGCCCTTACTTTGGTCTAGTTCGGGTTGGGTTTCTTTGGTTTTATGCTTGGGTGTTGTGTGACACCATTGGTTTTAATAATATTGAGTATTCTTGGTTCCAAGTTCGTGATTGCGTTGGTTGGTATGGTGTAGATTGGTCTGCGAAATGGTTAACTATCAGGTACTATTGTTACATACAGTTTTAGCAACAAGCTTGTCTGGTTGAGATAGCAAGGAATAGTTCTTTGGAATATTGGTATTCTGGTTTCAACGGTTGGAAGGAAAATGGGGTTTGTTTATTTTCGGAAAGGAGAGGATGGATATCTTGGTATGATATTATGTGCTTACCTCTCATGAATCAGGGTTTTGGTGTTGAGACTGGGTCTTGGTGTACGCTACAAAATAATAAAGAGAACCGGAGGAGAGAACTTAAGGTAGACTGGAGATGGTCAAGACTAGATCAAGAATGGTCTGTTTCATTGTTTGATATTGTACGGAGTACAGAAATTAAATATGGGTTGCTAAATATATTACAATGTTATGAGGCCGAGTGTGTATATGTGATTGTCTTGGTGTTCAACAAATCAGACACGATGGAGTTTTTTGGCTTTCTTTGGATAAAAGCTACGGGGTTCTATGTGATCCAGCTGGTGTGGCTCTTTCGAGTTAACAATTGTTGTTTTTTTATATGTGTTACGGTGTATGTACGGTTGTTGTGGGACAAAAATTTGATGGAATACAAATGGGTGGCTAAAATTTCTCGTTGTTGCCCTGTTCAGTTTTTTTAATAATATTATATTTAGATGAAGATCTTAAGTTGGAATTGTCAAGGTCTTGGGAGTAAATGGACTATTAGTTATTTGCGGGAAACATATTATAAACATAAACCAACGTTTATGTTTTTGTCCGAAACAAAACAAAAATTTGATTTTGTCCAATCTTTTCAGTTTCATTTTGGTTTTAGTCATCTTCACACAATTGATCCTCAAGGTAGGAGTGGTGGTTTGGCATTATTCTATGACTCTAGTTACAAAGTGAACATCGTTTCATCTAGTAACCGAATCATTGATGTGGAAACAGAATATAAAGGCAAGCGGATTTTCTTATCTTTTATTTATGGAGAACCCAACCAAAATTTACGGGAACCAGTTTGGGAGAGGTTAACGAGGATTGGTATCTCAAGAACTGATCCATGGTTTATTATTGGAGACCTAATGAGATTAGAAGAAATCATGAGAAAGAAGGTGGTATTTTACGACACACAGACACTTTTTTACCTTTTAATAAAATGATAGATAACTGTGGTTTATTAGAATTCCCTAGCCTGGGGAACACGTTATCATGGAGTGGGAGGAGGAAAGGACATAATGTTAAGTGCCGATTTGACCGAGCTCTTGCCAATAATGACTGGCACAATATGTTCCCATATTCCCATGTAGAGTATCTGGGTATGTTTGGATCGGATCATAGACCGATTGTGGCCTCGATTGAGGATAAAGTTATTAAATTTAGAGGTTCTTTTCGCTTTGATAAGAGATGGATAGGAGGAGAGGGTCTGATGGAATCAATATATCGTGGTTGGAAATCAAATCGTGTAAATGATAAAGTTGGAATTGTTGATAGGGTTCGCTGGTGTAGACACGAGATCTCGGTCTGGCGGAAGAATAACCCTCCATATGGGAAGGAAAAAATAAATACTCTACAAAAAGCACTTGAGAAAATTCAAAATGATTTTACCAAGTCCAATGAGGAGGTGTTGGAGGTTTCTAGGAAATTAAAAGAAGCTTATCGAAACGAGGAGGAATATTGGGAACAAAAAAGCAGAACTAAATGGCGCACATGTGGTGATAGAAACACAGAGTTTTATCATGCATTGACAAAACAACGGCGAATCCAAAATAGGATAATTGGTTTACATAATGAAAACGGAGTATGGGTAAACTCAGAAGAGGAAATCGAGGGAGTGGCTGTTAACTATTTTAAGGATTTGTTTAGTACCTCTTCCCCATCAGGTTTTGATAGTTTTTTGGAGGAAGTATCGTCTTTGGTTACGGAAGCTCAGAATAGTCGAATAGTCGACTGGTAGCCAAGGCTACGGAAGAAGAAGTAAAGGCGGCACTTTTCATGATGCATCCGAAAAAGGCTCCGGGGCCAGACGGAATGACATCACTGTTTTATCAACAATCTTGGTCGGTCATTAAGGATGATGTGGTTTTTATGGTCAATGAGTTTTTGAGAACTGGGGTATTTGATGAAAGGTTGAATTTGACAAATATTTATTTGATTCCAAAAACAGCGAGACCGAACAGGATGACAGAACTTAGACCCATCAGTTTGTGTAACGTAGGATACAAGATCATCTCTAAAGTGTTATGCCAGCGACTCAAAATACTACTACCAAATTTGATTTCGGAGACTCAATCGGCTTTTGTTTCTGGGAGATTAATATCGGATAATATTCTCATCGCGCAGGAAATGTTTCACGGGAGATTAATATCGGATAATATTCTCATCGCGCAGGAAATGTTTCACGGGTTACGAACTAATAAGTCATGTCAGGCAAAGTTTTTAGCAATCAAGACGGATATGAGTAAGACTTATGATCGAGTAGAATGGAGCTTCCTCCAACGGATTCTATTAAAAATGGGTTTCTCGTCAGATTGGGTTGCATTGATGATGCAATGTATCTCTTCGGTCAGTTACAAGGTATTACTAAATGGACAGCCTAAGGGGTATATAGTCCCCGAGCGAGGGTTACGACAAGGGGATCCGTTATCACCCTACTTATTTATTTTATGTACAGAAGCTCTCATTGCTAACATTAGAAAGGAAGAGAGAGATAAGAGGTTAACTGGTCTAAAGGTAGCCCGGGCATGTCCACCAATTTCTCATTTTCTTTTTGCGGACGATAGTTTATTCTTTTGTAAGGCGACTGTGCAAGAATGTGGAGTAATTCTAAAGATACTTAAAGATTACGAGAGGGCATCAGGACAACAAATTAATTTCTTAAAATCATCGATTCAGTTTGGTCACAAGGTTACGGAAGAAACCAAAGTGATTATTCACGATTTGCTAGGTATCTCCAATCTAGGAGGTATGGGAAATTATCTGGGAATCCCAGAGAGTCTCGGTGGATCAAAAATTCAAAATTTTGGCTTTTTAAATGAAAACGTCAATAAGAAGGTTAATAGGTGGACAGTTCGTTTTCTCACAAGAGGTGGTAAAGAAGTCTTAATTAAATCAGTGTCTTCAGCTATGCAAACGCATGTCATGTCCTGCTTCAGACTCCCAAAAGGGATTACTAAAAAGATTACAAGCACCACATCACATTTCTGGTGGGGAGGGGGGCAGCGGAAATAAAAAAGGTATCCATTGGTTCTCATGGGACAAAATGTGTACACACAAGGAAGATGGAGGTTTGAGTTTTAGAGATCTACAAGATGTTAATACGGCATTATTGGCAAAACAACTATGGCGACTAATAGATAAGCCGGATTGTTTATTTTCGAAGGTGTTTAAAGGAAGGTATTTCCGAAATTCTCATCCACTGGATGATCACAGATCTTACTCTTCATCTTATGGGTGGAGAAGTATCTGCTCCGCTAGATCTCTGGTTAAAAAAATGGCTAATCAAAAGAGTTGGTACCGGACAATCGATTTCTGTTTGGAACGATCCCTGGATCCCAGCTCCTCGCCCGAGATCAGCACTACAAAAAAATCATGTTCAATTTCTAAATCCATCTCTAATGGTGAAGGACCTCATCAATCCACTAGATATGTCTTGGAATGTAAATTTGCTTAATGCATACATACATCCGGATGATGTTGAGATCATCAGAGGTATGGCGGTCAGCCGGAATCAACGGCCTGATAAATATGGCTGGGCGTTCACGGAATCTGGGAAATATTCGGTTAAATCAGGATTTCGAACGGAAAGCCTATACCCTGATAGGGGACCAAGGATAACACCTTTTGGACCAAATATAAAACCTTTACTGGCTTTTTCATGGAAACTAAATTGCTCACCTAAATTGCGGCATTTTATTTGGCAGATACTATCCGGAACTTTACCAGTGTTAAAAAATTTAAAGACACATGGTATTGAATGTGATCTTTGATGTAATATTTGTGGAGCTGAGGAAGAAACAGTAAATCATGTTCTTTTTGAATGCCCACCAGCTTTACAAACATGGGCCTTATCAAGGATCTCATTTCCCCCCGGAGTTTTTCCTTCTACATCAGTTTATACAAGTTTGGATTATCTCTTCTGGAGGCTTCCGAAAGAAGTGGACTCCAACTATTTTCCTTGGATTATATGGTATATTTGGAAGAATAGAAATGACAAGATCTACACAAATAGGAATGAGAATCCCCAAGAGATATTGCGGAAAGCGGAACTTGAGGAAACACTTTGGACAGAGGCACAATTATTGATACCAACCTCTTACGAGAATGTTCAGTCTTCCACCGATTGGCAAACTTTGGGATCAACCAGGGTATGTTTTGTCGATGGATCTTGGAAGGAACAAGATGTCTTCACTGGACAAGGGTGGTATTGCCGAAAGATAGATTCAGAGGACAAGATGATGGGGCAATGAATCTCCGACGTAGCCTATCTCTTTTACACGCAGAATGTGAAGCGCTGATTTGGGCAATGGAGTGCATGAAAACCCTACAGTTCTCAGATGTAGTTTTTGCAACGGACTGCTCTCAGTTGGTGAAGATGGTGTCCTCACCTGAAGAATTGCCAGCATTCACTACGCGCATGGAGGAATTTCGCCATAGTAAGACTTTCTTCTCTAATTTCAAGATCCGACATATTACAAGGGCGCAAAACACAATGGCAGACAAGCTTGCTCATGGGGCAAGGAGTTCACCTTCAGTTATGTTATATGTCGATTCGATACCTCCGGTTTGGCTTTCTGAACCGGCGGAATTACGTTAGAGTAGCTTTTTTGTTGTAAAAAAAATGTCTCTAATTGGTTTCCATTTAAGAGCAGTGGTCAATGTTAATTGTGGAATCAATTCAGATTTTACATTGATGGCTTTTTTTTTCCTTCAACTATTTTGCGACAATTAGGGTTGTATAAAAAGGTAAGTTTATGGATCCTAATTTTTAAAATTTAGCACAAGTCTTATATCTGCGATCGTTGTACATACATAAAAGGGAAGTGCATTGATCATATAGTTGGTATATGATAACCTGACATATTTTGTGCTGCGTTGATTTGTTATATTGTGTGTTAAGACAAGTTTTTAATATAAACTAGATTAGGACCCGCCCTAAAGGGCGGAACATGATTTGTAATATTTTAGTTATAGTATATGTTATATATAATATCTGTATATAATATTAGAAATATTATTGTGCAATATTTATATATATTTGACATATACATAATATTTTATTAAATATATATAATCGGATGGTGTTAAAATTTGTTTTGTACATGTTGTTAGTTTGTATTTAATCTAGTTTCATTTTAATATAATAATTTGCTTTACAATACTTTTTAACTTATATTTTTAAAATTTAAAATATTTGATTTTGTTAATACAATATTACCCGCGCTTTCTATACACAGTTTTTTAGAATGAAATATTTTCATCGTAAAAAAACGTATTTAAGCATATGTTGTTCACATTTTGTTCTATGCCAATATTATGTTATTTTGGAAGATCAATTCATGTTCTTAACAAAATGTGTACGATGTGATATGATGCAGGTGAAGATCAATATTAGATGAACGTATGTGATAAAAGTCTTTTGGAAGATAAATTCTTGTGCTTGAGCCAATTTGTATGATATTATATGATACATGTGAAGATCAGTTTAAATGGACGTATGTGATAAGCTTCAATTGATTTAGGAGGGTGTATTGAATATGAAATTTGAAGTGATTTGATTTTTGATGAGTTTTTAGATGATTGCAGGAGAATTAGAGGGTTTGGTATGATTTTTGTTAAAACACTCTGAAATCTCATCTAAAATAGTGAGATTTGTATTTTTATTTTTATAAGTAAAAAACTCCCCTCAAACACTCTAGAAACACTTAAAGCACTTTAAAATCACTAACTTAATTTTTGTTCAATAACAGTGGATTTCAGAGTGTTTTATAAAATGTCAAGTTCAATAACACTGGATTTTAAAGTGTTTTTTAAAATTCATGTTTGAATAACAGTAGATTTGTCATTTTAATACAAATCACTTCAAACTCTTAGTTGAATACACCCCCCTTAAGATTGGTTCAGTTATGTATGATCTAATTATATTAAGAAATAACCAAACATATTTAAAGCCGGTATTGGTTAAGGTCAATTGGATCTGCGCATGTATGGTTTAATTTAAGTTGGTATGTTGCATTAGAAAAGAAGCGTGATATCCTAGTAACAATAATGAAAGAGGCCAAAATTTAAATGACAACTTCTATTAGTAGATAAAAATCAATCCCTAAATTAATAGATTAGATTGGGGCGCAAATTTTCTGACATTAATTCGTAAATATTTTCTATAATTAATCTGATTTGATTTATTAGTATAACCCTAAATCCGAATTATGTCGTATATAAATATGTAGCCTTGAACCCATTTCTTCATCACAATTTTCTTCCAGATTCATCATTACAAACACATTTAATCTTTCATTATGTAACATATAGTATTTGTGACTATGATTTTTACATTTCTAATACCTATATGCTATATAGATTAAAAGTTATAATCACTTTTAATTCATTCACTTTGCGCAGGATGTAGGTTATCACCTAGTTTTAATATAAAGCAGCAACAACAAAAAAAAAAAGAAAAAATTTAAAGTGTTGGATGTTCAAGTACAACATATGCATAAAAATTCAGTTATTGCATACTTTGGAGGTGGATTCTCTAGCAGTGGTTGTCATGGGATTAAAACGACAATTGCATCAATTGACCATGTCTTGCGATAGGTGTAATCAGTGGCAGATCTAGAGATTGTGAAGTCACAAAAGAGGGTGTCAAAATGATCATAGAAGCAATGACATGACATGTGATAAGCTAAGCAATGACATGACATGTGATAAGCTAATAAGCTGGAACTTGAAAGTAAGAAGATTGTAATTGAGAAATGCTAATTGTGCATCTTGGTTCTTAGACTTGTTTCTCTATAGATATTCAAGAGTGGGTGAGATTGCAAGTCTAACAAACTTGAGCTCTTCTTTGTAGTTCCTTTATGTTGATTAATATAGTGGTTGTGTTCTTATCAGTCTCCTGAGGTTGAAGAATTCACCATATATTGCTATGAATAAGAATGGTAAGAAAGAGTTGAATGGGAGGACGATGCCACACAACAACATTTCTTACCTAAATGCAGGAGGATATGACCCGTTTCATCTTCTGGATTTGCATTGTTATATTTATCTTTTCCAGTTCTGAATTTAAATTAAGACTTTATATTTAAGATAAATACATAGTTGAAATACATAATTCAAATTCCACTGGACTACTCATAGGAAGAAAACATCATCAAGACAAGTCAAAGTGATCAGGAATCGTGTGGCACTAATGTAAAACCGCCACTGTTAACTACCATAGTTTTAAAGATTAGTGAAAGACACGAAGAGAGAAAGCGACATATTAAGTTTCTTTTCTTAGAAAAAGTTGTCCTTATGAGCTGCCAGAATTAGTAGAGTCCATGACAAGTTCACACTCTTCCATTACAGCTGCTTCTTTAATCTCCTGCAACATCTTCAACACCTGCCACATCGTTGGCCTTTGTTCCGGCGATGCTAAGCTACAAGCAACCGCAACTTCCGTCAACATTCCGAATTTATCCCTGTCCTCTCTCCAGTTCCCATTTTTCTCACCTTCCTCTCTCACTTTCCTCACAAATTCCATCATCTCATCTAATGGTAAAACCGGAAGCTTCGAAGGTTGTTTCCCCGTCAAAAGCTCTAAAAGTAGGATCCCAAAGGAGTAAACATCGGCTTTAACGGATTGATAACTCAAACTCTTGTGTCGAGCTTCAGGGGCTTTATAAGCAATTGCATCCGCCTCTTCTTGGGCGTCATTTGATGTTAGAGGAGGGTTCGTTGCAAGGGCGACGAGACAGTAGTCGGAGATACAAGCTTCGAAGTCTGGTCCGAGAAGGACATTTGAGGATTTGAGGTTTCCGTGAACAAGCTGCCATGCTTGGTGGATGTAAGAGAGACCCTGAGCTACGTCTTCTGCTATCTTCAAACAAGATGTCCAGTGTAATGGCTTTGCCCTTGACGATTTTGTACCTACGCAAAAACATGATTTAAACTTTCAAACATAAGGTCCTTGTTGCTCAACTTTTACTAACTAAAACTCCATGAAATAATTCCTCTTGGTAGACATGGACTTATAAACAAAACCGAGTTAAATCAAAACAAAACCAAAAATGTGGTTTGTAATCTGATTGACTACATGATTTATTGTTTAGGATATTTTATATACTGAGGAGCAAGTTATTTAACTATAGATCATGGGTTAACGAGATGGGACGTACGATTAATAAATTCAATTCCATGTGGTCACTGACTGAGCAAAAGTAAAGACCTCGTAACTACTAATTTATTACAAGTACCAAACCAGGTGCTTGATGTCTTCAACGATAATCTACCAATCATTTATTATAAAAAGAATTTGGAAATGCGTAATCAGGTGTGTGAGGGTTTACGAGCATACCGTGGACGAGAGAAGAGAGACTGCCATTTGGCAAATAATCATAAATCAGCAGCCTTTCTTCCTTGGCCTGGAAATAAGCCCTGAGTGGGACCAGGTTCGGATGCCCTAATGCTCCAACTGATTCCATGTGTCTCTCAAACTTTTCCCTCCCTACGCCCGCCAATCTAATGGCATCTAGCCTCTTAACCGTCACGATCAAACGGCTGTCAAGCAACGCCTTATACGTGGTCCCCACCGTTCCTCTACCCAATAACTCAGCGGAAGCTGTCATTAGCTGGTCCATCGTGTACACGTGGGCCTCTCCCGCACAGAATACTAAGCTCCCACTCTTGGCCGCCTGTAGCTTCTTCACCTTCTCCTCCAGCTCACTCTCTTGCTCCATCTGTATCGCCGCCGCTACTTCCGCCGTCTCCGCCGCGTCGGACGCAACAACCGCCGTCGATTCTTTCCCTTTCTCTTTATCCTTATTGTCTCTCCGCCTCTTTACGGCGGCGATTAGACAACCCACGGAGATAAACAGAACAAGAGCGGCTAATAGAAACCCTAGAATCACCGCGAATCGCGAATGCTTGCTATGACTCGGCCGGGACAATCCCGCTCCTCTGAAATCGGCCATTTGGCCGTGCGGGAAAGGCGGTGGTGGCGGCGGCGCCTTTTCCGGCGGAGATAGATTGAAAAATTTGGACCTCGGGTTGCATTCTTTGTGAACGATCTCGCCGCAGAGGTTAGGGTTTTTGAGAAAAGAGGAAATGCCGAACCGTAACAGAACGGCGGTTACCGGTACAGCACCGGTTAAGTTGTTAACCGAAACATTGAAAGAATGAAGCGAGGATTGGTTTAGAGCAGGGACAGCTCCGTTAAACCGGTTTGAATCGAGTCGGAGGTAAATCAACCGGTCGGATAAGACTAAACCGTGAGGGATTGGACCGGTGAGGTTGTTGAATGAGAAATCAAGGGTTCTTAACCGGTGAAGCTCGAGAACCGAGAGAGGAAACGAACCGGAGAAGGAGTTGTGATCGAGAAATAGCGACTTGAGATTAACCAACCCGGATAAATCGGGTAAAGGTCCGGTTAAGGAGGTGTTCTTGAGACTGAGAACTCGGAGCTGGTCGAGTTTATTGACTGAGTCAGGAGCGAGTTGGCCTCCAAGATAGAGATCTTCTATAACCAAACGAACCACTTTGTTGCCGTAGCACGTAACACCCCACCATTGACAGAAGCTGGAGCTTTTGTTGCTGAAGAAACCAAGCTTGTCCCATAGATCAGCTTTGGATTTGAACAGCAAAAGAGAGTAAGCATCACGGTGATGAGATGCGGGTTTTGTGCTGTTTAAAGAAGAAGAAGAAGAAGAAGCAATGGCGGCGAAGAAGAAACAGTAGAAAAGGAACTGAGAAATGGGGAAGTTACAACGAAGCATTTTCTCTGAGTTGGGAATGGGTTAAAGAAGCATGTCAATAATAATGTATGAGATTACAATATCACAGACTTGATTTTGCTTTCTGTAGAAAAAATCTAGAGAGAGGTGAACGGAGCAGGAGGTACGTGACAAAAGGATGTAAGACACAAGAGACTAGCTGTCGGACTTGAAAGCTCAGAGTCACGTGAATACTGAAAAAGTAAGAAGATGCATAATAATTATTATTTATGGTTCAAACTTGTAAAAACTGTTGAACGAAGCAAAAGAATAATGACGGCATAGATCAAATATATTTAGTGCCGAATTTGCAGCAAGGACAGCATATCAAGCGATCTAACTATTGTTTTGTATCAAAGAAAGAATCTAACTACTGTAAAGATTAAATATATTATACTGTTTTTTAATTTGATTCTGGGTTTTAAATAGCGTGTGGCGAAAGGGGATCGAACTGATCTATTTCTAGCTCTTAAGTTATGTCATGCCATTGATAAAAATAGTAAAAAGAAAACAAAAACATCAATTCCATTGATAGTATAAAAGCTTAAAACCAAAAAAAAAACAATTCAAAAATACTAAAATCTAAAATAGCAGAACTAGAAAACCTTTAACTCTACATTATGATTCACAGTTTTGGTTGATAAGAAACTATAGTATATGAGTACATAGAACTAACCAGTAAAAAGAAAGAAGAACTAAGGTTGTGATTAGAGTGGAGAACAAAAAAGAAAGAAAGAGATGATGAAAAATTTAGGGGTTGTATTGTTGGAACTATTTTTTTAGCAATGTATTCATATGCTAAAAATAGAGTTAGTGTGAATGAGAAATGAAGGTATAATGTGTGTGATTTGAAAAATTTGTATAGAGTTATAAATATATACATTAGATATTTGGATTTGAGTTTTGATTTGTTAGTTGGACTTCATGTTCATTAACTTAATCTTATAAACCAAATAAATGTGATCTTTTATATTGATAAAATATAAAAAAAAATTCATTTAAAGTATATTATTTTGTTTGAATGAGTCAAATAATAATAATTATACTTTTTAATTTCTTGGTCAAAATGTCAAATGAATTCACATAATAATGACAAGAAATAAAGACTTCATTAGTTCACCATGGGAGGTTTCATTTTATGTTGAAAAATGAAACGTGTGCTTCTCAATATTTTCTATATAAAGCCTCGTGGCAATGTAGAAATGAAGACGCATCAAATACCAAAAGAAAAACCACATTCTCCTATATTGAATAGTCATGTTAGTATTTTTTATTTTGTGTATGAGAGTACAACACAAAACCAGTTTCGTCAGGCTTCTGATAGAGTGACGCAAATTCAGAAGATTGTTTGCAGTTGTATCTTGGGACTCATTACGTTATCGAACCGTCGCACTACGGGACGTATTTTGAGTTAAGGAAAGAGATAATATCTCGCCTCTGCAGTTGTATCATCCTTTTCTTACTCTTTGGTATAGTTTTATCATTTTTATTCTTTACAATAATCCGTAGTTTATAAAATACGGTTCTATCAGTCTTAACTCAAAAAATCCGTTTATTGTTTTGCACTAACCGGACTGATTATTGTAAAAAGTATTTTTTGTAAGAACAAGTTGATCGATTCTCGGGAAAAGATGCCGGAATCAGATCTATAGGATTATTTAAAAATAATCATTCTTCAATCGATTCTTTAAATTTTTGTTTGTATTATTATACTAACAAAACTGATTATTTTGTGAAGTGTTTTGTCATGAAAACAAGAATTGAAGATTTCATGGTGATAAATAATCTGTTCATTCCATCAGATTATTTTTGTTGATGATTTTTATGGGGATTAAAATCATTAATTGATGGATCAAGTGGTTACAATCATTTTTTTTAATATTAGTCAAAAATGTGATATCGCTTTGACTTGGTAAATGATAATTATTTTGCTTTAATTATCAAGAATGGTTTAACGTTTTTGATTTCTTTTCAGATTTTGGGATAACTTAATTTAGTTATTAAGCATATGTTGACCATGAGAAAAGAAAAATGATTCAAGTTTCAAAAATATGGTGAAACCATAATCATAAATAACATTTTGATTCTTAAGGGATCATGTTATATGAATGGAAATGAATTTTTGTGAGTCTGACGCTCCAAATAAAATTTGGGAGAGGTCTGCCACATATAAATCATTTGCCATAAGAAATAAAATGTTTGTTGATATTGATCAAAACATTTGTATTTCGTCAATGCTTAAATGCACCTTTTAAAAAGGTTGACCATGCAAAACCAATGAGAATTTTCAGACCAATATGACTGAAACTGACAATGTGTATTATAGTTTCTAAAGTCAATATATTTGAGAATAACCATATAAAATGGTGGTTTTGATGGTACAAATAATATCATATAATGATATGTATATTTACTATAAAGCAAAAATATATTTTGAAAAAAAAAATTCAAAATATATACAAGTTGGATTTCTAAATCAACTTGAGAGAACTATGAAAATAGTTGTATCTAAAATGTGAGTTTCCGAGAATGAAAAACATTCTAAAGCAAATTATAACAATTTTTGAAATTGTTTTTATTATTCATATAAATCTAAAGGAGTTGTAGATTAACTTTCTAAACTCTTAAGAGATGTTAAATGTAAATATGCATGGTTTTGAGTTATCTCAAGAAATATGGGGGAAGCTTTGCTTACCATATAAAGTCATTGGCAAGAGACCAAATGAACTTAGAGATATTTATCAAACTATGATTTAAGAAAAAAAACTAGTGCCATACACTGAGTTTTGTGTATAATGGTTAATTGTATCTTGAAAAAAAAAAGATGACAAAAATCATTAGACAATTGATCTCGACTAATCTCAATATATTATGTTCAATGTGATGACAACCTAGGATCCTGTCATTAAAGGTGTGTCATGAGATCAAATTGTAATATCATCAAGAGGAATGGGTTTAGCCTATGAACTAAGATGAGGTTTGGCGGTAACTCTACTTATCAGATTGGAGATCCCAAGAAATAGGTTCAAGGAGACAACTAAGTCAAACTAAATCTGCCCAAAGCACTGTAAGACTTCGGTCTATACCCAGTTCCTATGATGATTAAACAGTGCTACATGTAAGGAATAGAGGATAATCATTTGCTTTTAATGATTTGTGCCAATTGTTTTGAGATATGAATGGAGTAGTACATGATATTCCTCTAAACAAAGCCAATGGCAAATCACCTTGTGAGTGTGAAATGAGGTCGTTTCTAGGAGAATAAAATGGCTATATTCTCTAAAGTTCACTCATGATTAGCAGGAATGTTCACGGCCAAAATGAACACAATAGAAAAATTAGTTTTGTGAGAGAATGAAACTGTGTTTTGGTTATTGTCTAGGTTTACACCAAAGCCCGGGAGGTTCAAGACATCATGGCCACCTCCTGGCCGAGTAAATCCGATAGCTATTAACAATGACTGATTCAAGGCTGAAAAATTGCTACCAACTCATCATGCAGTGAATTTCTCGTTTGTACTCTCAAAAGTTCTTAGTTGAGTCTTGTTGAGTCTTGTCGAGTCTTGTCTAGGAAGTCAAGTCTGTCGAGTCGTCTAGTGTCTAGAAGCATTTCTATTCATGTGGGGGATTGTTGGAACTATTTTTTAGCAATGTATTCATATGCTAAAAATAGAGTTAGTGTGAATGAGAAATGGAGGTCTAATGTGTGTGATTTGAGAAACTTGTATAAAGTTATAAATATACACATTAGATATTTGGATTTGGGTTTTGATTTGTTAGTTGGACTTCATGTTCATTAACTTAATCTTATAAACTAAATAAATGTGATCTTTTATATTGATAAAATATAAAAAAGAAATCTATTTAAAGTATATTATTTTGTTTGAATGAGTCAAATAACAATAATTATACTTTTTAATTTCTTGGTCAAAATGTGAAATGAATTCACATAATAATGACAAGAAATAAAGACTCCATTGGTGCACCATGGGAGGTTTTATTTTATGTTGTAAAATGAAACTTGTGCTTCTCATTATTTTCTATATAAAGCCTCATGGCAATGTAGAAATGAAGACACATCAAATACCAAAAGAAAAACCACATTCTCCTATATTGAATAGTCATGTTAGTATTTTTTATTTTGTGTCTGAGAGTACAACACAAAACCAGTTTCGCCAGACTTCTGATAGAGTGACGCAAATTCAGAAGATTGTTTGCAGTTGTATCATGGGACTCATTACGTTATCGAACCGTCGCACTACGGGACGTATTTGAGTTAAGGAAAGAGATAATATCTCGCCTTTGCAGTTGTATCATCATTTTCTTACTCTTTGGTATAGTTTTATCATTTTTATTCTTTATAATATTCAGTAATCCGTAGTTTATAAAATACAGTTCTATCATGTATAACTATAATATAGTAGACTAGATTAGGGTTTGCCTATAGAGTATATTAGATGGCACAACTTATGTATTTACCAAAGCTGGTTTAGTAACCTAGATATGTAAAAACAAGAAGAATCAATGGGGCATTGCTAGAGGAGCCTTAGAACTAATATTAATGCGCTCAATAGCGCGTGTCATGTGTGCCTCGCATGCTTTTGCAGTGGTAATGCGATGAGTACACCGCTATACTTCGCCAAACACCATGGCGAGAGAAGACATTGCTTTTTAAAACCAAGATTTTATTTTAATGATTATAACAGTTTGTTTATGGTTACTGAGACTTGAGAATTAAGTTGATACTATTTCACATACACATAGAACTAGAGAAGGTAATTGTGGACCTGAACTGTGGGTCTGGCCAAGTAAAGTTTGAGTTGGGAAGGGTTCGGTCAGGCATAATCCATGTCCTTGTTATAGTGGACCTTACCGGACTACTAATGCGGGATTGGGGTTTGGCTTTTTCGCGGTTTGCGGGACGGATCCAAGATTTTTTTTTCACTCTATCTCTTCAACAGATAAAAAAACACAAAATGACATTTCAGAGGCGATAAGTCTTTCAGACTTCTCTTCCTCATCGATCCACCACAACAACTTATTTCCTTCTTTCCCTTCGCTCTATGCATGTTCTTCATCTTTTCGTTTGATTAAGGAATCACCTTCATGTTGTTTCTTTCCTTTTGAGCTTTGACTCATGATATGGCCTTGGAAGGTTGTCTACTCCTTGGATCACTTGAAGGTATGTGAAACGGTTTGATGGACTTCACTGAAGAACTATGGACTGTTCCAAAGTTTTTTGCTACTTTTAAGGCTCATGTTCACCCTGTTTAATGCCTTAGATGATCACTGATAGAGTTTCCTCTCTTTGTGAAAATGTGTTCACTAAGAACGATGATAAAAATATCTTTTTTTTTTAAATGAATGTTAAATTTATTCATAAAAAAAACCATTATTACATCAAAGTGTAGCTTTCATATGGACAAAACAGAACCATATAAACAAAGAAACTAAGCTTTTACCAACTACTTCATATCCGGGTACTAAACCAAAATTGTAACCCTGTTTCCCAACTCTTCAGTCCTCTTGCTTTCAAAATACTCAGCTTGTTTCTTATACCTTTATCCACCATTCTCATTACCGCAATAATAGGAAGTGGTTTCTCTTCGTGCTTAATTCTATTCCTTTCCCTCCAGATAGCATAAATTGTTGCCTGCATCGCATAGCGTAGACAGAACCTTCTCTTATTTTCCATTCTCACATCCGAGACCATGGTTAATATTTCCGACCAGACATTAGTGAACTCCTCCAGAAGAATGCCTTTAGTGAGATGCTCCCAAATCTTTAGAGAATAGTCACACTCAAAGAATAAGTGGCTTCTAGTCTCCGGCATTCTTTTACATAGAACACAAGTAACATCAGCTAATGGATCCCATATAGAGATTCTATCCATGGTTGACAACCTGTCTCTCACAGCTAACCAAACCACAAATGCATATTTTGGTGTCGCCTGAGAGAACCAAACGCTACTCGACCAACTGCAAATCTCACCTGATGACCTCAATAACATCCAAGTTTCTTGAGTAGAAAAACTCTGTTTGTAGCCAGAGCTACGCTTCCATAAGTTTATGTCCTCAACATCATTGCTCAGCTTCTCCTTTACCAACTCCAACTCATCCTCAATATCATTTTACAGCATAGATCGATATCTTCTTCTTCTTCTTAACCTCCTAAGCGCTTCCTTAACCGTAGCTTCTCTCTTTATACCCATGTCAATGATACCTCTCTCCCACAGAACAGAAATGAGCACTCCTCTATCAGACCAATTGTCGTACCAAAAAGAAGTCTGCCTCCCATTGCCTAATTCTTTTTTATGAAACCTTCTTGCTATGTCTCTCATCTTTAACAACTTCCTCCACATCCAAGAACCCACCTGGGTTTTCTCACTAATCTCCCAAAAATTCTTCTGTTTTAAAAGATTACTCTTAATCCACTTACCCCAAAGAGAAGTTCCCGACATCAGACGCCATATGAGCTTTAGTACATTAACTCGATTGACAACTTTGAGGTCTCTTACACCCAATCCTCCTTCCTTCTTTTCCTGACAGACAGTTTTCCACGCTACTTTAGCACCCGTGGTTCTCAACTCCGGACCTGTCCATAGGAAAGCTCCACAGATACTATCAATTTCTTGAATGCATTTACTAGGAAGAAGGTAGACCGAGCTCCAAAAATTCACAAGACTCATTATCACAACTTTGATCAGTTGTAATCTTCCCGCATACGAGAGAAATCTACTCGTCCATGTGCTGATCCTTCCTCTGATCTTCTCCACTAATTGAAAGTAGTCTTGCTGCCTCATAGATTTAGTCATCAGGGGTAATCCCAAATAGCGAACTGGTAAGTCCCCTTTTGCAAACGGAAAATTTGATAAGATTATGTTCTCTTCCCCAGCTTCCACACCCGCCAAGTATAATGTAGATTTCTCAATGCTTATCCTCAAACCCGACCACTCAGCAAATTTATCAAACACCGATAATGCACCTTGAACAGATTCCTTTGAACCCTCCACGAAAATCATCAAATCATCCGCAAAACACAAATGGGTGAGTGCAAGCGACTTACATCGAGGATGATACTTAAACTCCTTCAGTTCTGCTGCTCTATCTATCTTTTGTGATAGTACATTCATGCACAATACAAAAAGATAAGGAGAGAGTGAACATCCTTGTCTCAATCCTCTGGAGCTTTGGAAATAACCAGCCAAGTCACCATTTACTTGCACTGAAAAGGAGGGAGAAGAGATGCATAAACTGATCAGACTGATAAACTTCTTCGGAATACCCAATGCCTCTAAGCTCTGCAAGACAAAAGGCCATTGAACTGAATCAAAAGCCTTTGAAATATCAATCTTCATCACTCCTCTAGGCGTTACTGTATCTTTGTGATAGTCTTTCACCAGTTCTGACGCTAGCAATACATTCTCCATCAACAAACGCCCCTTGATAAATGCCGTTTGATTCTCAGATATAATCCCCGGTAAGATCCTCTTCAGTCGGTTTGCTAGAATTTTTGAAACCACTTTATACAACACATTGCAGCAAGCTATTGGCCTGAAGTCTTTCATCTCCATGGAGTCCACCTTCTTGGGAACTAAAGCAAGTATAGTAGAATTCACACCTTTAGGCAGAAACCCATATCTGAAGACTGACTGAACTGCTACAATAAAATCACTCCCAATCACAGACCAAGCAGCTCGAAAGAATTCGCATGGATAACCGTCAGGACCTGGAGATTTATGAGAAGGCATTGAGAACAACACCTTCCTGATTTCCTCTTCTGTTACCTCTGCTTCCAGATACCTCCCATCTTCCTCTGAGCATCGATATTTCAGTAGCTCTTTTAGCTCTTCCACTGATGTACCTTTGTACTAATCTGGGCGCTGATTTAAGAACTCTGAGAAGTGCCTTTCTGCTTCCTTTTTTATCTCCTCATGAGTAGTACATCTTTCCCCACTAGCTCCTCTTATTTCTCTGATAGCATTCTGTGCTTTACGAGCTCTGATAGAGTTATGGAACGTCTTGTTGTTTAAATCCCCTACCTCCAACCAGTGCAGTTTAGCCTTCTGTTTTAGATGATCTTCCTCTAACCCTGCCACATGAAGCCAATTCTCATAAGCTACTGCTTCTTCTTGAACACTATCTTCAGTAGGTTTGAGCCAAAGTGTTATTCTGCTTCTCACACAGGTTTTCATAAGCTTCTTGAGCTCTCTTCGTTAAGTTGCCCAATTTCTCTCTACCAAGCTCTCGAATTAGTGGCTTTAGATTCTTCAATTTCTTTGAGAACCTAAACATTGCCGAAGTTGAATGGAACAAAACTTCAGTCGATTCCCAATACTCTTTTAGCATAGGAATGAAGCTCGGTAAACTGCCTATAACATTCACATACTTGAAAGGCTTCCTTATTTTCTCACTTGGCGGCATCAACTGAATTTTGCATCTCAGATGATCTGAACAACCTCCTGGCTCAAACACAGCATAACCATTTGGAAACTTGCTTAGAGCACTGCTATTCATCACAACTCTGTCCAGCTTCTTACAAATCACTCCTTCCACTCTTTTATTACACCAAGTGTAAAGTGGACCTTGATAACCCATATCAGAAAGATTACATTGCAGTACCATCCTCTGAAAATCTCTCATTCCACTTGGAACCTCCCCAGATTTGAGAAAACAGAACTCTCATCTCCTACTAATATTTCATTGTAATCACCCATTAACATCCAAGCTTTATCCTTAAACATAGGTGAAGCATGATGGTCACATAGATCTCTCCATAGAACCTTCCTCTCCTCAACTACATTACTAGCATATATAAACGTGCAGAAGAACTCCTCATTCTGCATCTCCACTAAGCAAGTGATGAGTTGATCAGTCTTATATACCGGAGTCATGCGAACAGACTCTCTCCATACAAGCCAAATCCTCCCACCTTGACTATGTTCATAGTTTGTCATTGCTGACCAACCACTGAAAAAACTGACTTAAGAATTCTCTCCGCTTTACTTTCCTTCACCCTTGTTTCTATTACACACCCAAACTTCATATCATTACTACGAACCCACTCTTTAATCACGGAATGCTTCAATAACTTGTTAAATCCGCGCACATTCCAAAAGAACCCAGCCATATTAGTTATTGCGACGAGAAGACCTTTTACTCGCTGGATTTTCATCCTGAGCTTTAGCCTTCTGTCCCTTCTTTCTTCCTCTCTGACCCACTGCCTTATTCTTCCCTCTACTGTGTTCCAACAGACCATCTTCTATCTTATCTTCCTCCAATACTACCATTTCCTCTCCCAAACTTACTTATTTTATCTCTTCTTCGCATAAACCTTCTACTATATCCTCCTCTTCCTCCATACTTCCAACATCAATCCCCACAACATCTTTTACAACTGCCATCTCTCCTTCCTCTTCTTCATTTGTACTTAGGACCGTAAATTTTGATGCTGAAATTTGTATCTCCGCTTCCTTGCTCTTTGGCGTGCTCGGTTGAGATCTACCAGACTTCCCCTGAGGAACCTGGAACCATCTCTCTTTACTATGATTCACCTTACCTTCACTTCTATCTTTCTCATCTTCCTCCAACATAGGAACCTCACTCAACACTTCTGTATTAGCTTCCCCATTTTTCACCTCCTTAACCTTTGACTTTGAACCTGAATCGACTTCTTTCCCTTTGTCTTTCCTCTTCTTATCACACATTTTTTCCACATGTCCCCATTTATCACATTGCTTGCACCTAGAAGGAAGCCATGGGTAGTGAAAGTCTACCGTGAACTCCTTGCCCTTGCTTGTAAAATTCATCTCCTTCGGTAAAGCTTTCGACACATCCACTTTCACAAAGATCTTAGCAACTTCAAAGCTTGTACATGCTAGTGTTTCCGGGTGGAGTTTCACAGGTAGCCCCACAGGACTAGCTAGCAGACTCAGCCCCTCCCAAGAGAACATGTGCAGTGGAACCTTTGTTAGATGAATCCACATAGGAATTGATTCATCCTCCTGCTCTTCCTCTTCAGCTCTTGGCTTCCATTTTGTGACAATCATCGACACCCCCACTATATTCCACATACCACGCCTGAGTATCTTCTCTCGAGCTTTTGGATCTGATACTCTGAATGTCATCGTCGTATCGTTAACTTCAAACACCTCCACCTTCGCTGAGAGATCTCCGTACTTCCAGATTTTGTTTAACACCATGTGTACTCTGCGACGTGAGGAGCTCGATCTAAGAATTTACCGATTACAAAGTCTTCCCATAACGGAGTCGATTCTGTGATTACCTCCTCCGGAATCTCCACCGTTTGTTTCCCCCCAATCTCCCGTATTTCAACCTCGTACTTCTTCAATGATTTCTTATCCTTCGCTGCCGATACCCAACTTTGTCTCGATTTGTATCTCCACCACTTCCTCGACCTTTTCCCCCAAGTCACCTACCGGAGGAACCAGCAAATCCGGTAGATCCGCCGTCGTCATCGGACCAGAAAACCCAAAGTCGCAGTCGCTTTTCAGATCGCCTATTTTCTCTCTTTCAAAACAATGCGTTTCTTTCTGACTCTGATAAAAAGATCTTCTCATAGACAATTTGATTGAGCCAAAGCTTAAGTTTATTGATAAAATGGTTAATGATACATGGAGCTTTGGTTTAACATAAATAAGAAAGCAAAAGAGAAATCCTAAGCTAGAAAAAACCCTAAACCAAAACCGAGTCAGTTTAGTGAAAACCATATCCTTATTATATTGCTAATTGGTTTATAAGATAACCAAACTTAATCCTAAATGATTTACAGTTAATAAAAGCTCAAATACATTAAAATTAAAATCCTTAGACAAATAAAACCTGGCTAGATTCAAGATAGGTCATGGTAGACGATCATTTATTTCCATGGGCCGGTTACACCCTTTTTTACTATGTCTTCATTGGGCTTGTTCCATGTCAATTCAGGCTCAAACAAGTTGCTCCTTAAGCTCATTAGGATTATGAAAATGCTCTTAATGTTTTATTTTCAGATCTGGTTCTTCATCTTCTATTTCTATTCATTTTTCGGCTCTGTCGGTTTGACCGGTCCATTTCTTGATCATACCAGATCACCCATTTCATTTCCTGTCCAACTAACTTCCTCCCATCCATTTCATGGCCAATCAAATTTCATACTATTCGTCCATGTTGTCTCATAGTCATTCCAACTTTGATAAAAGCCTTATCAAGGCCCATAACCTTCTCTTAGTCTAGTACCTCATGAACCATACCAACAAGCTCTCCAGTAAATCCATTAGACTATACTTGAACCCATTTCAGCCCACTAGGACATGCTAGAGTCCAGTGTCTATCTGGTTCTTCCTTGATCTCTAATCCCTTGAAGTTGAGTCTGACCAATGCTGCATCAGCTTACGAACAACGAGTCTTTTGAGTTTAGATCGAACATCCATATCTCAGGTAAGGAAAGATTAAACAGATTTGTGGGATTTTTGCTATTTATTTTCGATATAATGTTTCGAGCTTAACTAGTTACTTTCAGTTATATGATATGTACATTGATTATCTATTTATTGATAATTAACTATAAAATGAGTTGTTTAGTCTTGCTTGATATTGTATTTCGAGAAAAAATCTTGAGTTGGCCTGTTTTTTTATATTTTTTTCTTATACATCTAATATATTTTTTATATTGACATGTAATGAATCAGGACTTTCCTTATGGTACCAAAGACTATGAGCATGGACTTTCATTGAAATATATACATTGGTTTGAACTTGTTAAATTTTAACATTTGATGTGTAGAGAATCAAATACTTAAATTCACAAATACTGTTCAAATAGATACTGTTTACTACTTACATTTTTCATTCATTTACGTTCGTTGATTTACTATTATAATGTTAGGTTTAAGACCCATGCACCAAGTTTACATTATGTACTCGTTGAACTAAGGGAATCAACAACTTAACATCTTACATGTACGAGTGTACTGAATGGAAACATCTACACAAGCTTAGAAAGGAAACAAGAGGTTCGTCCCGCAGGCTGTCCTGCTAAAACCCATGCAATATGCAAGTCGGGACTGGTCATAGCTTCCAGGGACCGTGTTGCGGTCACCGAAGCTGAGGTTTCCTTGGTGGGCAAAGGTCCAACAACAAGGGGGTGGATTAAGAGAAGGTTTTTACTTAAGCTGTCCAAGAGATTATGGATCAAGATTAGCCGGCCAAGTGAAGAACCAAGATCAACCAGGTTCAGTCAAGATTGAAGTTTCAAGCCGGTCCAATCCACTTCTCAGCCTTTGGCCAGACTAAAACCGAACTTACTATTACCATCAAAGCCAATCAATCAAGCTGCTCTAGTTTAATCACCAAGCCCGAGGGTTAATTCAATTAAACCAAGTCTGACCAGGTAAGATTTCTTTATGATTTCTAACTGATTTATTGTTTTTGATTTGTTTATTTATCCTTTTATTTTCCAAAAAACACTGACATTTTGTTTGCCCATTTTGAGTCTAATAATTCAAGGCCTTTTGATTAGCCTTTGCTTTAGAGTCCAAGAGAGTCTTTGTCGATTTTCTTCAAGTCCCCTAGAAGGGCAAACCACATCGGGTACTATATGAACAACTTATAAGTGGAATTGTTTCTTTACCTTTGATTATTAATATATGAGCCAGTTTGCCCCCAGTAAACATAAGCCTTTCATCGTGTGTGTGAAGCAGCCTTGAGAGCAAACATTTGTCTTATCAAGTTTTCGATCCATAAAAACTTGTGGCGACCTCGATCCATCTACCATCCATCGACCGTTCTTGAGAGAGATACACATTCAGAAAGACCGGTTCCATCATCCATCCATTGATCCTTGTTGAGAGAGATACACATACAACAACATCGATCCCTTCTCCATTTATCTATCCTTCCGCTTGTTTTCTTATCATTCACATAGCATCTCATATCGACCATCTAATCCTATCCGACCATCATTCAAATCATAATCATATTGTTTTCTGTTTGCCTTTTAAAGATCATAAGAAAACTCATAAAATTCTATTTACGTGTTTTCAGGTTTCAAATTGGTTCTAAATCATCATCCTACCACTCGCCCATACCACTCTGATCTCACTCAAATTACACCAAGGAGTTAATTACTCTCTCAAATGAGAGGAACAATTGTAATACTTAAGGATCGAGTCCATAGAGAGCTAGGGAACACAGTAAGTCCTAATAAGCAGTGATTAAGCTAGGTCGAATATGATTAAAAGAAACAAGAAATGGTGAACAAGGTAGTTGTTCGATTGAATGGATTGAGGTTAAGACAATAATAATAAAGAGTTAAGCTTAGGGTTTCTATTCAGGTAATCCGGATTATAGAGATACATATACTAAGCAACATGAAAGATATATAAGAACTCAACAAAGGCAATAGTCGATCAACTTCTGTTTGTTTAAACTATTTGTTGTCTAGATCTTCAGACATAAACTTCCGTTTGTTGATCTGAAGAAAGTGTCGATCAATGATTCAATAGGAATATCGATCAATACACCTTTCGAGCCCACGATCGATTAATCTATAGGATTATCGATCGATGGTCTTCTAGAAAGCTTTAAGATCGGGTTGAATAATGTCCACTAGGCTTCCAAGATTAACTTATGTTTGTTCCTAGAAATCCTAGCAATCCTAGCTCAGAGAATCTATTCTGGTAGAAGACCAAGCCGTCGTTTGCGCCTAACTATCCTATTATCAGGGTTCTAGTTAGCTACTCTAGAACACAAGCATTAAACACAATTCTCAAATCTTGAACATCTCTAGAAACTTAGGAATTCTATAGTTTGGGATAATCCTTCATAACTTATTTGAATCCTAAACATAACAAGGTGAATTACTCAGACATAGCTAAGTAAAACATAACAATGAATAAATAAAATTGCATAAATAGATAGATAGAAATCTGGAGTTCCAAGACAATCTCTGAAGGAGTCTGCTCTTCTCTCCAACTCTAAACCTAAATCCTTTTGCTGTGAAAATAAGAAGTATGAAAGCGTGTGTTGCCTAATACAATGCATATCACTTAAATATTAGGTTAAAACTCGTCAATAGGCATTCTTGTAATTTGGTGGAGACTTGGGCTTCAGGTCGGCTGTGACCAAACTGGGCTTGTGCGCGTTCGTCATCGATTGATGGCACAATGTGTGCATTGATCGATTATTATCTCTCAATGTCTACCCAAATGTGTTGGTCGATGGTCAGCTCGGGTGAAATCTCTAAAATACTCTGAAATGCTCCAAAATCACCATCTTACTCAAAATGACTCCTAAACCTATAAACATACTAAATAGACTCCAAAACATAATAATTATATCTAAAACCATTTATATACCATGGTTAAAAATGAATAAATTCCATGGTATATCAACTTGCTCAGACTTAACTTTTTACTTGTCCTCAAACAAAACAAAATGTTAGTCTCTCTGAAAGAGGTTTGAAAACAGTAGGGACTCACAATATTTAAAAACTCATAATCGCCCTATCAAATAACTCCTAACTACAGAAACACATTATACCATATCATAGTATAGCAACCAAATTCATCTAGCCAGCAACTTAGCAAATCATATTTGACAATCCTCTCTACTAACCTCATTTCTTTCATAAATAAAAGTGCAGCCTTTACCTTGGGAGTATCGATCAACATACATTTGGATTCTTACTCAAGCAAGTTTCTGAACACACATCTAGTCTTCTCTGATCCTTTTCTTCCCTATTTTCTCTCTTCTCTGAATCTTTATTAGTTTCAATTTCAATGAATGTTAGATGCTGATACATGCCATCTTGTTCATCTTATTGACTTGTCTACTTTTGTAGCTCTATTTTTGTCAAAGTGTGGCGAATAATGGGGTCATAGGAGACACTCATACCCTTTGTTTCCATAGTGTGTGATCATTCCTTTTAGCCTTAGAATAATGGGGTCGTAAGAGACACACCTACCCCTCTGCCTCATCCAGGAAATTATTTCAATCTTTTATATCTTAAGATGCCGAAGAGAGAGAGAGAGAGAGAGAGAAGAGAACCAGAACACACAGACTTTTACCTTCCAGACTTGCAGGAGGATTCATGTCCATTGTATACCAAGCCTCAAGACAAGCGATTGAGTCAAATTAGGTTGGAGGTCAGCTTTGGTTCCTTCAAACAATCACAGCAAGTGTGAACATAGTTGACAGATCGAACCACATTAGTATCATTAGTACATTCTACAATCAGTAAGTCTAAAAATATTGCTTACGAGTTAAAATTGAAAAGTTCATCGTCCCCTTCTTGACTAAATAAAAACTTTTTGAAAACATTTTAATAAGATTCATGAACAAACTAAATATCGCTAAACCTCTCCCATACTTAAATTACACTGTTCCTAGTGTAAATCTAGTCGGAGTTATGGTGAGAAATAAATCACAAGTACTGAATTGAATAAGTAAGAACGATATACCTGACAGGAATGAATGTCGATCGATGGGTAGCTGTGTCCGCCGATCGTGGGTGGTCTTGAAGTGTCGATCGATATCAACCTAGTCTCGTTGGTCGATGTGCTTGGGAATCGTCTTGGCGGATATTTTTTTGACCTGCAATATAATAAAAACGAAAATAAATACTAGTGTATAATAAAAATGAAACGAAGTTACATAATAGTGAGTTGTCTCGCACTCAACGCTTTGTTATAGTCATTTACCTTGACTTTGGTGGGTAGATTGGCTAGTTTTGGGAAAAGCAGCTACTTGTTGGGAAACAAGTATCCACATTGTCTCTACCAAATAAAAACAATGCATCAAATTATATTTTCTAATTGTTACCTCTTCCGCTGGCCTTCCGTCCTCTTCGTTCACAATCTCTTTTCTTACTTCTCCCACACCAACATCATCATCACTTTCACCAGCAGAGTCATCACCAGATTCCTCTACATTGTTTGCTACTCCCTTCTCTCTTCTTCCTCTTATTTTTCTTCTTCATCGTCTGCATCAAGGGCAGCTGACTTTTCTTCTCCTTCGTCGTCTTCATCAGAGGCAGCTGACTTTTCTACTTCTTCTTCTTCATCTTAATCAGAAACAGCTGACTTTTCTTCTCTTTCATCGTCTTCATCAGAGGCATCTGAATTCTCTTATCTGTCGTCCACTTCGTTGTCTTCATAAACAAAGCCTACTTCTTTTCTCCGTCGTCAGCTTCATCTTCCTTCAATTCTCCACTCCGACTCACAGGAGCAGCGGGACGAGCCTCAGTACGATCAGATTCCTCATTTCGGATCCGCCTGTTGCTTCAACCGTGGCCGCAAAATCCACAAGAACATTTGTCGGCTCCGATACATCGCTCAACTTCTCTAGAGCCGTCTTCTCCTTCAGAGCCATCGTTTTGGACTTCTCCGGCGTCGTATTCTCCAAAGCCGTAGATGAGGCCGACCTTACAAACTTCACTTTCACGAACTTTTGAGCTCCAGACTTTGCCTTCTTCCCAGACTTTTCCTTCTTCTCTGAGCCTGAGCCCTGTGAATTCTCTTTCTTCTTCTTACCCCTTCGAGTTTCACCATCTTGTTTCTCAAGAGTTTCATAGTCGATAGTTGAGAGAGAGTTGAGAGAAAGTTGAAATCGTGATCGAAGAGTTGAGAAAATCGATTTGGGAACTAGGGTCTTGGTTGAGTAAAACTGATAGGTTTGATTTTTAGAGAGTGGTTTGAGTGGTTAGATGAATTTGGTTTACATGATTTACAATCAGATGCGGGTCGGGCCGGAGCGGATGGTTAAAATCCAAGTACAAATTGGGTTATCCATAACTTCTAAAGTGTCTTATGTTTTTACCTTATTATACGAATTAAAAATAATTCGTTTTTTTTTCTGTTTTATGTGTGATCTTTTAGAAATTGGGTTTTAACATTTAGGAACATCAGAGGAGTTGCCTCTCTCTTTGTTTACATTAAAAGAATAAAAATTTGGTCATATGTATTAGATTTTTTTTTATTTGTGAACTTGAGCTGTAATTGACTACTAAAACACATAATATATTTAACATTATGATTTGGATACAAAATACTATAAAAAAATACTCCAATTATTAGTTTTTTGTAAAAAAAGTTTAAAACTATATATTGGTCTAAACAATTTTATTTGGAATATGATTCCAGGTATCTCAGGTCCGGATCTGGTATTTACAATATGAGTCCATAATTATCAGCATAAGGGCATGCCCATCAGTGAACCCCTGCTGGGGTTCACAATTTTAATATTTTATTTTATTTTTTTAATTTTTTTCGTTTTACTTTTTTCTAAAAAAAAAAAATCTGATCAATAGCGGACCGCTACGTGGCGTGGGGTCAGCCAAACAGTAACGAGACGGGTTCATCCCAAAGGACTTTTGCGAAACGAGTTCAGCGTATTTTTGTTATTATAATAATTTTTTTTGGTTGGGAAACGTGAGAACTTGTCCCACCAACCCTCAATGCAGCTGTCCTAATATCTATATCCCAATATAAGTTTTCTAATAAAAAGCGTCAGATGTAAAGATTGACATCTTTTTACATTCATCTCAGATTGTTTGTGTTTGCTTTTCGCATATAGTTCACTCCAATGGTTGTTACTTGATAGGCAATGGAATGAAAGATCAATGGCCATTACAATAGCCAGACCTCAAAGTTCACCAACATCTATTGGTTAATTATGAAATGTCTTTCATATCCCCTCTCTAATAACGATATTTTTGTTTTCAAAAAAATGTTGGTATGTAATTAAGAAAAAAAAAAAATGTTGGTACATAGCTGTGAACAATGAACCAGTCATTTGTTGAACCCGGTCTTGATATCACATTTTTAGGACTTTTTAACCAATCAATACGAGTATGACCAGCTTTTGCTAAAACTCAGCAGTTATTTTGATACATGAATTCTAACTAGTGTTTTAAAATCCGACCAACCGGAAAATCAAGTGACCTAACATAAATCCGGTTTGAGTTTTATAAAAAATCTAATATTAAAAAACCTGCAAAAATCCGTAAAACCTACTAAAATCCAGAACTTGATACCGGTTGAACCAATATATTACTTTTACTTTTATTTTTTTTATTTTAATTATGTTTTTAGATTCCGTTTCATATTCAAAATTTTCAATTAAGAAGTTAGGTTTTCACTTTTTCAGTTTTATTGTCGTTTTTCTCTTCCTCTAGCGATCTCTACCAAAATTAGTTAATGTGATTTGGTGGTAGATTATTTTTATTATTGAAAATTTATTACAATGATGTTTTATTTTTGTTTATCTTGGATTTGAAGTTTAATTTATTATTCACATTTGACATTTATAATATTTATGAATTTTAAGTTTTGATAAAAAAAAATAGATGTCATAAAATTTATACATATCAAAACTATTATTTTTTGTTTAAAAAACATTTAGAAAATATTTAACTTTAGTCTTTTCATGGCTAATATATTATTATAAAAATAAAATTAATTTTATTTATTGATTTATGTTTTACCCATGGTCGACTCAATGACCCGGTGATCCAGGAAGTCGTCTGGTTCAGTGTCTTGGTCGGATTTAAAAACATTGGTTCTAACCTCTATTACGAAGATGCGAGATTCGCAGAGTTTCCAATTGTTCGTTCCTAACTTTAGTTGAATCTTGTTTAATGCAAACTCAAAGCGACTCTCTTAATACTAGCGTACCAACCATGTAATAAGAAACCGACATCTCAATCTAAAAATACTAAGTGAGATTGACAGTAAGAATGGGAAAAGATAAATTTATCCATAAATAACCGGTAAAATACCAATGTTTAGGATCAATGATGAAACTGAATGAAACTTAGGAAGAGGTTTTATATGTACAGAAAACCCCAAGCAGCAGAATCAGCAATTTTAAGATAATCAGAACAACAACAATAAGAAAGCTTTTTGATGAATTCTCTTGACTCATGTCTCTCCTCTCTTAAAAAGGAATTAAATTCATCAGCGATGTTTCCTTGCATTTCTCTTAAGCCATGTTCTTCCTGCTATGTGCCCAGAAAGGTTTGGCGGGTGTACGCTTCAAAGCCTTAACACTGAATGGACTGTTCTTACTCTGCATAAACCACATCATTGAAATTAATCAGTAAAGATTTTCCAAACATTATCATCATCCAACTCAAAGCTTTTTAATTACCAAGAAACTCACCATCAAACAGGTATCGCCATTGCAAACCGGGTACTCATGAGGACAGCAGCTAGTGTTGTCATCGCAGCAAGTAGCAGCTTCGAGAGGGCAACATCCCCAACCAAAGCAGTACTTGCCGTACTGGAAGAGACAACAACAAGTGTTGCTCTCGGGGCAAGAGTAGTACTTGTCACACTGGGTCGGTGGCTTAATGGGAGATGGTGGTGACGGTCCAGGGTTTGGTGGGTTCTGACTTTTCTTGATAGGGTATGAAGCCTCCATAGCGATTCCACACTTTCCTGTTGCCTCCGCAATGTTACGTGCCATCTTTATGTATCCGCTCTCACCCCAGCTTCCTCCCCATGAATTTCTCACAATCCAGTAGTCCTTTCCGTTCTCAGTTCCGTAACCCACAGCTACAACTCCATGGTCTAGCTCTGTTCCACATATTCCATCAAATACACCCTGAAGAGTACAAAGACAAAAAGCAAACACTTTAATATCTTAAAATGATTATAGTGGAGATATATACAAAATGGTTATCTAACTATAATAGAAAAGTGAAAACGACACGTTACACCATTCATCATTCCTGTTCCACTGATCCTTCTCATGTTAACTAGCTAGGATCTAAACATTATAAACAAATGGGTTAAGGCATACCGAAGAATAGAGCTGGAAAGCGCGACCCCCAGCTTCAATGGCGACACTAATAGGCTGATTAGCCAAAGCTTTCTTAAGCGCAGCCTCGTTGTTCTCAGGCACATCCTCGTAGGCATCAATCGTGACAACCTTTGCGTTTTTCTGCAAAATTACAAAAAAAAAACGGAGAGATTGAAGCTATTTGTTTTCGATTTTTATTTAAACCAAAAAACGAAATAAAATGCAAAAAATGAGACTAACCCTGCTCTGATCACAATGATTATCAGCAGCTTTGTATGGATAATCCTCCTCGGTGTCAATGCCACCGTTTTTAATGATGAACTCAAACGCATAATCCATCAAACCTCCATTACAACCTTGGTTGTAAGATGTGTCACAATCAACAAGTTCTTGTTCAGACAAAGAGATCAAGTCTCCTGTCACGATCTTGTTTATTCCTTCCACCGCTCCAATGGTTGAAAATGCCCAACAACTCCCTACAAAACAGATTTAAGAGAAGATTAGTTAAATCAAAAATGATAGCCCCACCACTTGCTTTAATTCTTGAAAAGGTGGATATCGTATGGGTCCGTAATCAATCTAATTGTCCCCACTACACAACTTTAAAGTTCAAAAGACGACAAGAACGTTCCTACCACAAAACATGTTCAGCAATTTAATAGTATTAAACTTTGTTATATACACAAACTATCAACAAAAGAGTATGATTTTTCAAATCTGACCACAATTATTACAGAAACGTACACGACTTGAGACCAAACATCATTATTACCCAGTTTCATGTTTTTTATTTTAATTTTAGTTTTAATTTTATTGACTTTTTAATAGTTCATTGTAAATGATCGGAGATAGAAAAAAAAAAAAGCTTACCGCAGCTTCCCTGATCTTTAACGGCGGCGACGGCACCTTCTTTTCTCCAGTCAACAGAATCAGGAAGCGCGTCACCAACACGCGGCTGATAACGATCGCTGGTTTTGAGGACTCTCTTCCTCGATTTGGCGCCGAGGTAGATGGATCGGTACTCTTCGTTGGTTAGATCAGCGAACCGGGTTAGACCGAGTTTGTAACTGAGGTTTTTGTTGTTGTGTTGGTCGATGAATCTGAGATTGTCTTTGAAGATCTCAAACCTCTGGTCCTTCTCCTCACCGACGACAAGACCGTTGCTCTGCGCCTTCTTGCCGTGTTTCTCCATCCAGGCCTCGTAGATTTTCGCAACCTCGGCGTCGCTCCGCTCGTTGTCGGCGGCGGCGGTGATGTGGTGTTTCTCGTCGTATGAGATGATCGACATGTCGACGGCATACGAAACGCCGATCATCATTGCGAAGAGGAGGATGGTTACATTAACGGATCCCATGTTTTTAGTTTTCTGAGGAAGAAAGAAAGATGAAGAAGACAATTGTATGATTGAGAAGGGGGTTTGATCGGGGTCTATATAAAGGGGAAACTCAGTAAAGCTTCAGAATTAATTATTAATTACTTTTGTCCTCTTTTCACAAATAAAAGTAGTTAAGAAAAATGGTTAAAACCTGTAAACTACTAGAAATGGAGTATTTTCAAATTTTTAACAATTGCATCTAAAGAGCTTGTGAAGTAGTATTTGTCCTCTATGTTTTGTAATTAAATTTCCATTATTTTAGTTTGATATTTTTTTGACACAGCCAATATATTATCGAATCTTTTGAATATTAAAAAGAATACAGTTGAATTAAAAAAAAGTATGGCGTAAGAGGGAAGCTAAATAAGTATTTTATTAAAATTTTACAATTATTTTGTCAACTTTCAGTTCTTATTTCTTTAGTAAAGAAATTATATGGGCTGTTTAAGAGAATCAAAAGAAATGACGGGTTACACAAAATAAGTGAGAAGTAGAAGGGTGAAAATGAAAATTCAAAAATTGTGAAAGGTCAATTATTATTGGTTAAGACAAGATGAGGGTAACGACAGCTCAGAAGTGCCAAGTGGATGTGGTGTCATTGGAGGTAAATAAACTGGTATTTATCAGTTGTCCAAGCAGATAGGAGAGCACGTGAAGGAACGTTTAATCTCACGCGCTACCGCGTGGACAGGATTTCGTAAAACAAGATTATCTCTTTATTTTCAAACAAAAAGATTCTTGTGATAATGTTACAAGATACTGTGGATTTTCTTATGATCCCGAAATGTAAGTTCACATTGTTGTCTCTATTATTATGATTCCTTGTGAGAATAAAATACTCAAATATTCTTTCTTGCGTATACACATCAAATATCACATTTTATTAAAAGAGTTTATTTGTATACAATGTACCTAGATAAGTTGTAGAAGATACACTACAAGAAAACAGCGATATTCTGAGGGACATTCCGAGGAAACAAATTTTCCTCGGAAATTTCTGACAAAATACCGAGGAAGTACCGAGAAAACGCGAAACTTGGTTTCCTCGGTATTTCCTCGGAAATTACCGACGAAATTCCGAGGAAAGTCGTGTTCGTCGGAAATATCTTATGGATTTCCGAGGAAACAAAACTTCCTCGGAAAAAACCGACGACCTCCGAGGAAATATTATAGCCGTTAGAGAGCCGTTAGAGAGCCGTTGGGAGATTTTAAATATTCCGAGGAAATTCCGAGGAAGTAGCCGTTAGCGTCGGAATTTCCTCGGAATTTCCTCGGTCTGTCGCCAGGATTTCATCTATAAATACAACCACCCTTCTTCCTCTTCATTCACTCCATTTCTTCATCCTCCCTCCTACTATCTTTACATACGAATTTGATTGAAAAAAAAATGTCTTCTTCAAATTATTTTCGTTCTTGGATCGATCGACCTCATTTGGATCCGAACACGAGATTGCTTACGGAAGAATACCAACGAGGTATAACCGAATTCATGGGGTTAGTTCGCCAACTACCGGAAGCAGAAACAGGTATGTTAAGATGTCCTTGCTCTAATTGTAAAAATAGAAAGGTTATTAAAGAGTGGGATGTTTGGACTCATCTTTTATTGAGTGGGTTTACACGAAGTTACAAAATTTGGTATCATCATGGGGAAACTGATTATGAACATTGTAGTACTAGCGAACCTCAGCCGGCGGTTAGATTAGAAGAACCAATTAGAACAGATGTAGATTATGGTGTAGGTACTGAGCAGATGGTAAATGATCATTTTAGAGGGGAAGATTTACCCAATGCAGAAGCTAGGAGATTTTATGATATGTTGGATGCTGGAAAGCAACCATTGTACGAAGGTTGCAGAGATGGTCATTCTGCTTTATCATCTGCTACAAGACTGATGGGCATTAAAACAGATTATAACTTGGCTGAAGACTGTGTGGATGCGATTGCTGATTTTGTAAAAGGTATTCTACCTGAGGATAATGTAGCTCCAGGTTCATACTACGAGGTTCAGAAACTCGTAGCTGGTGTTGGTTTATCTTATCAGGTAATAGATGTATGCAGCGATAACTGCATGATTTTATTGGAGGGCGGATGACCAGCGGGTTACATGCAAATTTTGTGGGAAGCCTCGTTATAAAGATACGGGTGGAAGAGTTCCAGTTCCATATAAAAGGATGTGGTATTTGCCTTTGACGGAAAGGTTGCAGAGGTTGTATCTTTCTGAACGCACAGCGCAACGAATGAGATGGCATGCGGAGCACTCAACAGATGGTGAGATTAGACATCCTTCAGATGCAAAAGCGTGGAAGCATTTCCAATCAAAGTATCCCGACTTTGCGTATGAGAGAAGAAATGTCTACCTTGGATTATGTACTGATGGTTTCAGCCCGTATGGCAAGAGTGGAAGACAATATTCTCTATGGCCAGTCATTGTTACACCATACAACTTACCCCCAAACTTGTGCTTGCGACGAGAGTTTTTGTTTCTCTCCATTCTCGTTCCCGGACCAGAGCATCCTAAGAGATCACTTGATGTGTTTCTTCAGCCACTAATATATGAGTTGCAACAACTATGGGCTGAAGGTGCTGAAACATACGATATTTCGTGTAAAGAAAACTTTCAAATGCGGGCAGTACTAATGTGGACAATAAGTGATTTTCCAGCATATGGTATGTTATCTGGATGGACAACGCATGGAAGGCTATCATGTCCATATTGTCAAGATAACACTGATGCTTTCCAACTAAAACACGGAAGGAAAACGTGTTGGTTTGACTGTCACAGGAGATTCCTACCACCTGATCATCCATATCGTAGGAGTAGGAATTTGTTTACGAAGAACAAGAGGGTGTTTGACAGTCCACCTGCGGAAATTAGTGGGAAAGGTTTGAAGACACAACTAAGAGATTTTGGTGCAGAAAGGACACCAGACGTCGGTGGACATGAGCGTTTTCCGGTAGATGCTGTTGGAAACCAACATAACTGGCACAAAAAAGTATATTTTGGGATCTGCCATACTGGGAGGATCATTTGCTAAGGCATAATTTAGATGTCATGCATATTGAGAAGAACTTTTTTGACAATCTCATGAACACGATCCTTAACGTTCAAGGTAAAACAAAGGATAACTTGAAGTCAAGACTGGATTTAGTCGATATATGTGCTCGTTCAGAACTTCATGTTGATGAGAATGGTAGGGCACCTTTTCCCATATACCGACTTGATGCAGAAGGAAAAGATGCGTTCTTTGATTGGATTTCAAACGATGTGGAATTTCCAGACGGTTACGCATCTAATTTGCGTAATTGTATCGACAGAAAGGAAGGAAAGTTTATTGGGCTAAAAAGTCACGATTGCCATGTGTTGATGCAGCGCCTTCTTCCGTTTGCCTTCAAAGAACTATTACCACGAAATGTTCATGAAGCAATTGCAGGGATAAGTGTTTTTTTCCGCGATTTATGCACGAGATCAGTGACTCTTGAAGGTATTGAAAATTTGAAGACTAACATAGCCGTGATTCAGTGCAACCTTGAGAAGATATTTCCTCCCTCATTTTTTGATGTTATGGAGCATCTTGTTATTCACCTGGCAAGAGAATTGGAACTTGGTGGTCCTGTGCAGTATAGATGGATGTATCTGTATGAGCGGTATATGTTCCATTTGAAGAAGATGGTGAAAAATTTAAGTATGGTGGAAGGTTCTATAGTCGCACAGATGATCAATGAAGAAATTTCAAACTTTTCCGAGTACTACTTTCCAGCAGAAGTTCAAACCAAAAACAGAAAACCTGCTCGGCATGATGATAGAGGCGAACGGGCAACATATCATGTTACGGTTCCAGACATTTTCAGAGATGTTGGACGACTTAGCGGAAAACCAAAAGACCGTCGACTTAATGAGCAGGAGCGCAGTCATTTGCAAACATATTTGCTCACCAACTGCGAAGATGTTCTTCAATATGAGAGGTAAATAAATTAGCTTACAATTTTTTATTTTAACAAGTTCAAATTTAAATCTTAATTAATTACATTATTGTCATCATATGTACAGGATTTTCATGGCACAAAAGCGGTTCGAATATAGATACGCCACAGACGAGGAACTAGAAGAAATGAAGCAGAGAGAATTTGCTGGATGGATGCTTACTTATGTGAGTGCCTTAACCAAATTAAAATACCATTTATCACATATTTATACTAATTCACATTTATTGATATAACCTATATATATGTGCTATTAATAGGTGTCTGCTGGTTTGGCCAGAGGTGAAACATTTGACGATTGGATACGCGAGATGGTGGTTGGACCAAAATATGTTGTGAAGTCATATCCGAGATTTTGTACTCGAGGATATGCATTCACAAATCAAAAGAGGAGACGTTCGAGAACGACCTATGATGCTGGCGTTTGTTCTGCATCAGGAGATGATGTATACTACGGAAACATACATGAGATTATGGAAATCCAGTATTTGGGCATGGTTGGATTGCGGTGTACTGTTTTCTATTGTGATTGGCACGACAACACTCCAGATCGAGGTGTGAGAACAGATGCATTTGGTGTTACATCAGTAAATTCGAGGCGAAAGCTGCAATATTATGATCCTTTCATTCTTGCTTCTCAGGCCGATCAGGTAATGATTCAGAATGATTCATCATCATATGTATTAATTTACAATTTTACTGATAATTTTTTAAATGTTACAGGTTTGTTATATCAAGTACCCCCGGGTTAGGAACAGAGATGATCCATGGGTAACTGTTACAAAACTCAACCCGAGAGGCCGAGTTCAGGGAAGTTCTGAGCTGGAAGACCCACTACAACCAAGCACATCCGGCAACTTAAGTGCAGCCGAAGATTTAGCTGGAGTTGGCCTTGTAGTCGATTTAACCGACTTCGGAGAAGAAGCCGTCGTTGAGGTAGAGGATGAACCAGAGATTGGAGAGTTTCACCAAGATTCAGACTCAGATTCATCTGGTGATGATGACTCGGAAACAGATTAGCATAGATTTTTTTTTTTTTTTTTTTTAATGGGAATACCGAGGAAATTCCGACGAACATAAGGTTTTCCTCGGTATTTCCTCGGAATATACTTTGTAGATTTAGGGGTTTGATGATAGAGTCTTGTTCCTCGGAAAAACCTCGGAAAATTCCGAGGAAATACCGAGGAACACAAGGGTTTGCTCGGAAATTCTCGTTCTTCCTCGGAATTCCGTCGGAAATTTCCGAGGAAATTCCGAGGAAGAAGGGGTTTTTAACCGAAAACAACGTTTTGTGGATTGAATAACACGTATATAACCTTTATTAAGTGTCTTAAGCAGATTATGAAATAAAAAAATGATGTTTTATCCAATAAAATCAAATTTTACGATTGCATGAACGAAAACCACACAACATAAGATAAACACTTATACACTTTAATAAACGGTAAACGAAATACTTACGATTATTTTTGAAATTTTGTTATTTCATGGATGATGATCATCTATACAAAAAATCCTCAATGGTATGCATTACATTTGTATAAGAAATGATACCGGGCAAAAAAAATCGATTTTTGAAACCCCAAACCCTGTTTCCTCGGAATTTCCTCGGAAAATTCCGAGGAAATTCCGAGGAACATTGTTTTTCATTTACCCGGGCAACCCTAGCCGCCAACTGTTTTCGTGAAAATTAAATTAATAATTTCCGAAGAAATACCGACGGAACCCATTATTTTTTCCGAGGAAATACCGACGGACTGTTTCCGTCGGACCATTCATAATATTAGGTCTGGCCGTTCTCTTCTTCCCCATTTCTCTCTTCCTCTCTTCTCGTGAACTCCGCCGCATCTCTCTTCTCCTCCATCGATTTCCGGCGAATCAAACCCCAATCTCCTCAATTTCATTCCTCAATCATGTAAGGACCCTATCCCTCTCTCTTTTCTTCAAAAATCGAGTTTGTTTATGGTGTGTAATGATGATAGAGGCGATTTTGTTAGGGTGAATGGTAGAGTAGTGTATTGAGAGTTTGAGTATGGTTTTAGGGTTTAGGATTGTGATTATTTGTTGTATTCAATTGATTTGGAATTTTTTTTAAGTTTTTATTAATTTTGTGGTTATAAAAATCGAATTAATAATTATGTATATATATAATATGAAAACGTTTTTTGTATATAAAATCTATTTTTGTGATTAAAACAATTTTTTATTGATTAAAACTATTATTTGTAATTATTAAACATTTTTTATTGATTAAAACTTTTATTTGTAATTATTAAACAATTTTTTATTGATTAAAACTTTTTTTCTAATTTTAAACAATTTTTTATTGATTAAAACTTTTTTTGTAATTTTAAACTATTTTTTATTAAAACTTATTATTTGTAATTAATAAACTATTTTTATTGATTAGAACTATTATTTGTAATTATTAAACTATTTTTATTTATTAAAAACTGTTTTTTGTAATTATTAAACTATTTTTTATTTATTAAAATTTTTATTTGTAATTATTAAAACTGTTTACAGGTCTTATGATGATGAGCCCCTGCCTCCACTTCGACCTCGTCGTCCTTCATCCCGAGGTCGTGGTGGTTCGGGGAGCCACTCTCGGGGTTCGTCCAGCCAACCTCGGGAATCCGCATCGCCCCACAGCTCCTACCATACATCTCCCTCAG
The DNA here is from genome assembly GCF_000801105.2 of Raphanus sativus. Classification (NCBI taxonomy): domain Eukaryota; kingdom Viridiplantae; phylum Streptophyta; class Magnoliopsida; order Brassicales; family Brassicaceae; genus Raphanus; species Raphanus sativus. The sequence goes on along the minus strand of NC_079514.1, from coordinate 20,143,791 downwards.
CTGCATCCGGTCCCGCTTCTCCAGTCGTTCCGGGAGTGATGAGTATTAAGGAGTTGGTTCGATAGCCCGGTCGTGACCATCTTCCTTATCTCACTCAGCATCCACGTGGTCATGGTCAAACATGGTAATTAAACGTCTTTTTTTTTCATTAAAATTTGATTCAATATTAATAATTTGTTCCTAACATTAGGTTCGACCGATCCTCGAACGGGATCAGCACATGGATCAACGGTATGATGTACTCGTCCCTCGACAGGGGATATCGGACTTTCTCGGAATTCCCTTACAGTGAGCAGCAGATGTGGTTTCGTCAGTTTGCGGTAAGTATTCTAATTTTTTTTTTTTAATCATTAATATAAAATTTCTACTAATTGTATTTTTTTCAGCAAGAATTCAACTGGAATCCCGATGATACGCTGTTTATCTATAACAGCTTTGTCCATAAAGTTATGGACAACTATGGGAAGCAGATCCACGAGTGGAAGAAGAAGTGGCTAGTGAACAAGGTAAAATTTAATTTATTAAATATTTTTTTAATCAAAACTATTTTATTTATTTATTTAACTATTATCTATTTTTTATTTATTAAAAGGTTCCAAAAATGATCAATCCCAAGGTCTGGGAGGAGTTGTGTGTTCATTGGAGTAAGGATGAGACGAAAGAAATTTCCTCCACCAACTCCACCAACCGCAAGAGCGATCGTAAAGGGAAGGGCATCTACAAGCACAACTTGGGTGCCCAGTCTATTGCCACTCTGGCTGATCGCATGGTAAGTTCAGTCTCTTTTTCTTCAATTATTTAAGTTTTGAAATTTTATTTTTTGTGTATTTCTTCTACTTACTAATGTTTAATTTATTTTTTCAAGGCGGAACAAAATGATGGCGAGCCGGTTGATGATTACGAACTAATGAAGACGGCGTATACTAACAAGAAGACCGGGGAGATTGATGATGGCGTTGTGAGGGAAGTGGTCAGCATGGTCCAAACTCATATGGAAGAAGAACTGTCTCAGCTTCAGACCGACGAAGACGATTCGACGGCTGCGACCAACTTGACCCGGAGTCGAATCAACGAAATCGTGGAATCAGTAAGTTCTTTTTCTTTAAGTTCAATTCATTTATTTTTTGATTTTTTTAATCCTCTTTTCTTTTTATATTAATTTGGTTATTTTCTATTTCAGTCGGTTCCAAAGAAGAAAGGACGTTTGGTCGGTTTAGGTCGTCGCTCCCGGTCGGTTCCTGCTGCTTCACAACAGCCCTTCGTTGATCCAGAAGTACTTATGGGTCAGTTGAAGGACAAAGATGATCGCATATCTGCGTTGGAGGCCCAGATGGCGAGTCAACAGGCGGGTTTTGAGGCACACAGGAGGCAACAAGAGCAAATGATGGAGATGATGAGGAGGATGTACCCGAACGAGATGTTCCCGGACGTGCAAGATCCGTAGTTCTTTTTTTTTATTTCAAAAACTCGGAATGTTTTTTTTTCAGAATGTTTTATTTTGATTTGTACAACTTTGAATTATTATCTAATATGTTTTCTATTTTAATTTTAATTTCATATTTTCGAATTTAAATTAAAAAAATTACAAATTAAAAAAAAAAAAAAAAATTGAAAATTCCGAGGAAGAGTGCCCTCGGAAATTTCCGAGGGACAGTTTCCTCGGAATATTCTGAGGGCAGTTTTCCTCGGAATTTTCCGACGAGTATGCCTCGGAATATTTCCTCGGAAATTTCCGAGGAAAATAGCCCTCACAATATTCCGAGGAAAATTTCCCTCGGAAATTACCGATGATTTTTCCGAGGACCGTTCCGACGGAAACTTTCGAGGATCATTCCATCGGAAAATCCATCGGAATATACCGACGAACCTTTCCCTCGGTATATTCCGAGGAAGATTCCGACGACTACTGATCCTCGGAAATCCCTCGGAAATAAGTTTCCTCGGTATTTCGTCGGAAATTTCCGAGGGAATTCCGAGGAACATTGAAATTCCGAGGAAATATTTCCGACGGCTGTAGTCCTCGGTATTTCCTCGGAATACCCTTATTCCGAGGAAATACCGAGGAATTCAGCCGTCAGTAAGCCGCTGTTTTCTTGTAGTGATAAGAGAATTTAACTGTACCATACGTGAATATTTGAGGTGATATTTTCCTACTTCTAATAGCTTCCTACCTTCTAATAGCTTCCTACGTCAAATGAATAGATTTTCCTACTTCTAATAGCTTCCTACCTTATTTGAGGTGATATTTTCCGGGTTCAAACCCCACCGGCCACACGGATATAAGCTATTGCTTTCGGCTCATCTGAATGCTCAGGAAATGGTCTATCCTTGGGATGTACCTCCACCCGGGGGTTAGGCTTGTGTCATCATTGACCCGGGTTTAACCCTTTTAGTTTACAAAAAAAAAAAAAACAAATGAAAAGATGATATGTGGACTGCTGTGTTGCCAATCCTATTAACTTCTTTAAAGATTTATAGGAAAACTTTACACGGATAAGAAAACTGATGGAGCGAAAAAAGTCGTGGAAAATAACTTATTGGATGATTTTAGTTTAAAATATAGCTATATTTTGATTTGTGCGTCCGTACAAATGTATTTTCTTTATAAAATGTTGTTATTTATTTTTCATGTCACTATTATATATCATATATGTGTCATTATATAATTTATCGTATTTGTTACGGACCATCATATAAGTAATAGTATTCAATATATACTGTCATATAAATAATCACTTATATTATATTTTTAAAATTTAATGTGAAATATAAAAACTATAATTTAAGTTGGTGTTTAAAATTGGACTTTGTATTTTATTTTTCTTATATATATTGAAAACCTTTTTTATAATGGTTATTAGAAAATATTTTAGTAAACTTTTTTGAATATATGTATATTTTTGAATATATGTATATTTTGAATCATTTTTTTGATATAAATCAACTTTAAATTATTATTTTGATTTAAAATATGTATATAAAAATTTTAAGTTTGTTTTATGATTATTTTAAACAAAAGTTGTTTTTAGGTAATTAGATTGAGTTATTTTCGTATATATTAAAACTAGCCGAAATAAATAATTTTTCATAATATAATGGACTTCTAAATTATTCTTAATAACATATTTTATTACTTTTTTTTTAATATAGTGGATATGCTTCCAAACAACATTGTATTCTTTTTATACTTCTATTCATGTTTCTAATCAATTCTCAAAAGTAGTTCATTTTTAATAATGTAGATGTTTCTAATCAATTCTCAAAAGTAGTTCACTTTTAATAATGTAGATGGACTTCCAATTTTTCTTAATAACATAAGCACATTATTTTTTTCTTAATATATTGTTATTTATATTTCCAAACAACAATATATTTCTTTTTATACCGTAATCCATGTTTTCAAATAATTCCCAAAAATACTTCAGTTTTAATAATATAGATATACAAAACCAATAAGGTGAATGGTCATTAAAGATGATTCGCATACTGGTTAGTCTTAGTCCACATAAGAAACTTTAATGACAGTGTTTTCTTTAAGTTTTGAGTGGTCTAAATCACATTTGATAATGTGTCGTTCTATATAAATTTAGGATTTAAAATGTAAGACAAAACAATAAATGTTAAAATTATAGTTTGTGAAAAAAAAAAAAAATATTTATTAATTAATAATGTCCAAGTTTTTTAAAGTTTGTTAGTCCAGAAAGGACCGCGGCTGGAAATGGTTTTGGTTTTTGATCTTTGTTGCGACTCCGAGGGTGGAGTAGTGGAGGTGGAAAAGGGGCCAGCCTTTTGGGCTTAGAAGGTGGTCCTATTTTCAAAGGTTTCAGATTCTCTTCGTGATGTAGCGGCACATGGTGGCGGTCGACAGCTTCCCCTCCAGGTCCGGCATGTGATTTCGCTGTTGGCGTAGCTCTCGGCCAGAAGAAGGACAAAAAGTTACATGTTGTCTATTATGCCAGCCGAACCCTGGATGATGCGCAAAGGAATTATGCGACAACGGAAAAGGAATTGCTTGTCGTGGTTTTTGTACTCGGAAAATTACGTCTTTATTTAGTCGACTCTGAAATAGTTGTCCACACAGACCACACTGCATTAAAATATTTAATGCAAAAGAAAGATGCAAAGCCAAAACTTCTGCGGTGGATTTTACTACTCCAAGAATTTGACATAGAAATAAGTGATAAGAGGGGAGTAGAAAACGTAACTGCCGATCATCTTTCCCGAATAATAGTTGAGGATGACGTCCTTATTGATGATTTTCTACCCACGGAAAATGTCTATCAGACGGACTCAACATTTATTGGTCATATATGCCTTACATCTGAGCAACTATTGACCAACACTGATCATGGTTTGTCGATCGACACCTCAGACGACCAGTGAATCAACGCTCCTATGAAAAAAATTACTGTCAACTTGGAAATTAACATTGATCGCAACCCCTTAGTTTCTGCGTCAGATTCTTCCGGAGGTAGAAGTCTAAGTCGGGGGGTGCATGCGCTAGATAGAAACATCTCAGATATACCTTGGTATGCTGACATAGTAAAGTATCTCGCCGATGATGTAGAGCCAGGAAAATTTAAAGGATATACAAAGAAAAAATTCCTTAGAGAAATCCAAAAATATCACTGGGATGAACCATACCTCTACAAGCATTGTTCTGACGGGATATATAGGCGCTGCGTCACGGAAACTGAAGTGCCAGACATTTTATTTTACTGACATGGATCCGATTACGCTGGACACTTCACAAGCTTTAAGACGGTATCCAAAATCCTACAAGCAGGTTTTGGTGGCCAACAATGTTTCGAGGTTCTCATGTATACATAGACCGATACGATAGATGCCAACGAAGAAGAAAAATCAGCAAAATACACAAAATGAAACATAATTCTATCCTAAATGTAGAAGTCTTTGATTGTTGCGGCATCGATTTCATAGGCCCTTTTCCCTCTTCGTATGGGGACAAATACATCCTGGTTTCTATTGATTATGTGTCTAAATGGGTATAAGCCGTATCTTCCCCGACAAAGGACGCATCTGTAGTTGTCAAACTTTTCAAGAGACCTTTCTGCTATTTGGAGTTTCTCGAGTAGTTATAAGTGATGATGGCACCTATTTTATTAATAAAGCATTTGTTAGATTGCTCAAAAAGCACGGAGTACACCACCGGGTGGTCACACCTTATCATCCGTAGACAAATGGTCAAGTGGAAATATCCAACCGACAAATTAAGAGATTTTAGAAAAGACTGTAGGAACCAAGAAAAAAGATTGGTCTAAAAAGTTAGATAACGTGCATTGGACCTATAGAATAGCATTCAAAATACCACTATGAACTACGCCATTTCATTTACTTTATGGGAAATCTTGTCACCTACCAGTTGAACTAGAGCACAAAGCAACCTAGTCAGTAAAATTGACTAATTTTGACACTAAACCAGCTGCCGAAAGAAGATTATATCAGATAAATGAATTAGATGAGATCAGACATCTTGCTTATGAGAATTCATAACTGTATAAGGAAATAAAAAAAAAGCATATCATGATAAGAAGATCATCTCAAGACACTTTGGACCAAACGACCAAGTGCTTCTGTATATCTCCCGTTTAACTTTTTTTCCTGGAAAACTTCGCTCTCGCTGGTCAGGCCCCTTCACAATCAAGGAAGTAAAACCTTACGGAGCTATCACTCTGATCAGCAATGACGGAAATTAATTCTCAGTGAATGGACAAATAGTAAAGCATTATTGGGCCAAAGCTCGAATGCCAAATAATCAAACTCTGTGATTGGGTCTTCCGATTGCTGACTAATTTCGTTTGAAAGTCAAACTCAAGATTTAAAACAAGCGCTGAGTGGGAAGCAATCCACCGGTAGATGTAAGTTTCTAGAATTAGCTTTAGATTCTTTTGAATTTAAAATAAACAATAATAATAATAATAATAATAATAATAATAATAATAATAATAATAATAATAATAATAATAATAATAATAATAATAATAATAATAATAATAATAATAATAATAATCACAGCGTCTATCGACATCAAGTCCATTACGTCAATTGATGGCGAGTGTCGATGACATGGGCCTATTCAACTCGAATCCTTGAATATCTTCATGTAAACCTCAAATCCAAGCTGTCGGGTTTTTTCTCAAGATGTGTATCACATGGAGGAAAAGAGATTTTGCTAAATGCAGTGGCCTTAGCTCTTCCGGTTTATGCTATGGGCTGTTTCAAGTTACCTAGAACAACCATTGAAAACTTAACCTCTGTTGTGGCTGAAATCTGTTGGAACTCGGTTGAGCATAAAAGGAAAATACACTGGATGCGATGGGATAAACTCAGTATTCCGAAGAATCTAGGAGGTTTAGGCTTTAAGGATATTGAGAGTGTCAATCAAGCGTTGCTAGCTAAACATGCGTGGAAGATGATACAAGAACCAGAAAGTTTGCTTGCCCGGGTTCTTAAGAGTAGATACTTTGAACACAGATCCTTTACTGATGCTGTGGTGGGAGCTAGACCATCCTATGGCTGAAGGAGTATGCTTCATGGGGGGAGATCTGTTGGTTAAAGGCTTACGAAAAGAAGTGGGCAAAGGTCAGTCATTAAGAGTTTGGATTGATCCATGGTGTGATTTTGGAGGTAGACGTAATCCTTGGATGAAAAATCCACTCATGAATCTGGAGCTCAAGGTCAGTGATCTACTAGATATCGAAACTGGACCCTGGAATGAGCATGTGCTCTCGGAACATGTTTTGAAGAAGATGCTAAGAGGATCCGGAAAATTCAGCCATTAATTAATCAAGAAGATTACTGGTGTTGGAAGCACGGAAAGTTTGGTGCTTACTCTGTTAAATCGGGTTATTGGCTTGCATCTAAGGCTAACCTTCAAGGGATCTTACAGGACGCAAACCTCCAGCCTTCTCAGAATGGTTTAAAGGAACAAGCATGCTGACTGAAGCTGAGCCAAAGATCAAAACTTTCTTATGGTGTACACTGAGTAATGCAATCCCAGTTATGGAGGCCTTGTAGAGAAGAGGAATGAAGGTTGACATTCGGTGTCAATACTGTGGGATGGAACCAGAAACGACAAACCATGTGCTCTTTACCTGCCATGTCGCAAGACAAATGTCTCTGTACGCTGTCCCGGAAAATGGGTTTCATGGAGAATCAATATTCACCAATATCCATTACATGTTTCAGATGAGCAAGAACATCAAAATTCCTCATGAAATCAGACATGTGTTTCCTTGGGTTCTTTGGTTATGGAAAAACATGAATAAGTTCTTCTTTGAAGGAACGTTTTTTGATTGGGATGCTTGTATCGAAAAAATCTAGCAAGAAGCAAATGTCTGGTTCCCATCTCAAATTATGGCAAGAAGAAAAAATGCGTTAGTGAATGTTTTTAGCATATTTACAGGTTCATGTGTGATTTAGAGTAAAATGGTGATTTTGGAATTTTTTGGAGATAAGGATTGAAGAAACTCGTAGCTGACCATCGAACCAGTATAAAGGTCGATATTCAGAGTCAATAATCGATCGATGCACATCATGTTCCATCAATTGACGGCGAAGCGCGCAAAACCCAACTTAGTTCTCAGCCGACTTAAAGCCCATGTTTTCCACAAATTACAAGAATGCTCCTGGCCGACTTTAACCTAATATTTAAGTGTTCTGCCAATGTTCTAGGCAACACATGCTTTCTTGTTTTCTACTTTTCACAGCAAAACAAATTTAGGAGTTTTAGTAGATTTGGAGAGAAGATCCAAGACTCCTTTAGAGCTTGTGTTGGAACTCCAGTTTTTCTATCAATTTCCTACCTATGCAATTTATATTTATGTTTATGATTTGCTTACCAGGTCTGGATAATTCATCTGTTAGGTTTATGATTCAAATATGTTAAGAATGATTAGCCCCAAATATAGAATTACTAAGTTGTTAGAGATATCAATTAATAGAATTACTCTTATTGCTTGTGTTCTAGAGCAGCTAACTAGAACTCTGATCTTAGATAATTAGGCGCAAGCGACAGTTTGGTATTTTACCTAAATTGATTCTCACTGAGCTAGGATTGCTAGAAACAAACAATAGTTGATCTAGGAAACCTGGTGAACACATTCAACCCAATTGCTAAAGCTTGCTAGAAGATCATCGATCGATAATCCTATAGATTGATCTAACAATGTTTCAAAAGGTGTATCGATTCATACTCAATCAGTAGTATTTATCGACATTTCTTAAGATCGACATACGACAGTTGAGATCTGAGATCTAGACAATAGATAGTTTTTTTTTGTAAACAGACAATAGATAGTCTAAACAAACGTAAGTTGATAGATTATTGTTTAAGTTTGAGTTCTCGAATATCCTGCAAACAATTGAGTCTTTATACTATTATAATCATGATTACCTGAATAGAAACCCTAAATCTAGCGCTTTATTATTATTGTTTACAAACATTAATCCAACCAACTGAACAACTGCCTTGTTCACCCCTGCTATTTACTTTCTTACTTATTACCTAGCTTAATCACTGCTGATTATGATCTATTGTGTGCCCGTTTTCAACTGAGATGTAAAGACACCTTCGCCTTTGCTTCTCCCTGTGAATTTGATCCTAAATACAAATCACTCCTTAAGGTAATTTGAGTGATATCAAATTTGACGCCGTTGCCGAGGAGCTTTGATCGCCATTAGATTTTATCTAGTCCGATTTAATCTAGGTTTTTCTATTGTTCAAGAAATCTCATAAATTTTTTTTTCTTGTTTTTTTCAGGTGGCATGCCCTACAGTACCAGAAGCAACAAAGAAACACCACTATTCTTCTCAGATCCCGCATGCTTGGAACACTCAATCCACAAAGAGAGATGCTCCGCATTGATCCACAACCACACCAGTTCGTCCATCGATACTCACCTACCACCATCGACCGAGACTACTCTTCCGTCGACCGACACATTCCATCCGACATTAATCGACACTTCAAACCGAATATCGATCGATAGTCAACCGCGAGACATGGTTGCAATTCTTATTCTCACTTGGGGCGGAATGGAGACCTGCATGACTAGGATGGTCATCTGCGTAATGCAGCAGGTCTGAGGATAGACGATCAGGGGGTTGCAATCCCTGATAATGATGATATAGCTACAGCCGCTGCTTATGATGTAGATGAGGCTGCTTGTCCCAGAACTTTGGCTGGCTACAACCGTCCAAATCAATACTACGCCAACAGATCTGCTAATTGTCCTTAGCTATTCAGAGGAAAGATTTCGAGCTGCAGCCCTAGTACTCTACACTCGTGGGTAAGGCACCCTACAGTGGGTTACCGCACGAGCATCCTATGGACCATTTGGAAAGGTTCGAGGATTTGGTTTCTGCCATTAAAGCTAATGGAGTCCATGAGGACTATCTTCTTTGCAAGCTGTTCAAGTACTCACTTGATGGAGATGCTTCACACTTGCTTAAGCAGTTACCACCAGGATCTCTTACATCCTTGACTGACATCAAAAACACATTCATGCGTAATTTATTTGATGAGACACGCGTTCGAGACCTGAGGAGCAACATTGCTACTTTCACACATGAGCTTACAAAATCATTCATAAGCTCCTAGATCAGATCCAAGTCCTATCAGAGAGATTGTCCACACCATGGATTCAATGAAGTGCAGCTGCTCAGCACTTTCTTCAGAGGCATCACACTGGCATATCAGATGGCTGTAGATACTGCTAGTGAAGGAAATTTCAACACTAATAATCAAGAAGAGGCTGTGAGACTTATAGAAAATTTGGCGTCTAGCAACAACACCAAAAACACTGATTTTGAGAGGAGAAAATCGACCACCATCCTTGGGAAAGAGCAGATGGACGATGTGAAAGCTAAACTAGATAGTTTTCATAAGCTTATGAGGAAGCAAGTTAGCTTTGCAGAGGATGCATACGCTGTAGATGACATATTTGATGAGGAAGATGTGAATTTTATTAGTGGAAACAATTTTCAGAATCAAAGGTTTGAAAATCAGAGTGGTAACAAAAACTTCTACGGTAATGGACAGAGAAGTAACTACAAACAAAATTCACAATAAGAGCTTATGGAAGTTCTTCCTACCAGAATCCACCACCACATAAACAAGATAGCAAGATTGAGGTAATGCTTAATCGAGTTTTTGAAGGACAGCAGAAGCTAACAGTGGATTTCAATGGTAAGAGAGATGATTGTCTACAACAACTTGAGTACAGAGTTTGATGCTTTAAACACACATGTGAAGAAGTTGGAGAAGCTATTAAGAGACAGGAAGTCTTTGCAAAAGGGAAAGGAGATGACACACTGAAGCCCCACGTTAATGATATCATAGATGATGATTTCTGGTAAGTGGTCAAGAATGAGAAGCTTCAGGAGGGAGATTTCGAAGTTGAGAGCTCTATGAGCTTCAACAGTTCCCACTGGTGTCAATCAACGCCAAGGGTCGAACATCGACTGATGGAGTCAGACGGATATCGACCGATAATCAATGTTCAGCATCGATTGACAGATTCTAAGGAGTCAGTTGGTTCATGCAACTCAGTAAGGAAACTGACTCACGAAGAGCTCGCAGCTCAACATGCACATCCACCTAAAACCTACCATTTATCACCCAGTAGCATCGAATGGCATCCGGAGCCATTCACCAATCAACATTGATTCTGCCGACGATCGACAGGATCCAGCCACCTCTCACATACCGAATGCAATTACCAAAATCGATATATCCCGACTTAATGCACTCCGAAACCCATCTAAACCTTCAGATATACTAACAGACAGCACCAATCAGCATTCTGAAGATGTAATCGAGCCTATGCAAGTTGATCAGGCTATAGAAAGAAGAACCTTAAGGAAAAAGAAGGAAAATGTTCCAAAACATCTTAAAAGAGGAGTTAACGAGAAGGAGAGGGATAGATTCATTAAAATGGTTATGAGGAACCCATAGATAAGCTATTCGAGGAAGCTTACTTTTCTCAAAGAATGTGGATATTCTTCGGAAAGATTAAAGAAACTGAACAGGACAAGAATTTCCATGAAATCAGAAAGAAGATGATTTAGAAAATTACACTGAAGAAACAGAGTGATCCTGGAAAATATATTGTTACAAATACATGTCCAGTTATCATCTGGACAGATGGATCTTGTGAGGTGCCATATTATTTTAAGTAAATGTTTGGAGCTTAGTAGTATTGGGTTCAGAACCACTTCAATTTCCGATTTAACGATATTTCATACGATTCACTATCTAGATTTAACTGTATACTGGTCTTTCTTTGTAAAACTCTACAATAAGTATCACGATGATTGGTTCGACTAGTACTTAAACTGCAGAGTAATGGTATGTCCTCGTGAAGAACAAAAATTTTAAGCACATTTACATTCCATTCTTTGCATCTTCTCTGATAAAATCACTGACCTTCATTCTCGAATGTACTGTTTGAAAATTGATAGTTTGCAAAATTGATTTATTAGAAAATTATAATTTGACGTAGAACTAATTTATATTAAACATGGTATTATGTTGATGTAATGTTTGATAAGTTTCGTCAATCGCTTGTAACACTGGAAAACAATTTCCTGTGGGGCACTATAACTTTATACAAACATAATTTTAATAAGGCCGCATGGAACTGTTCTATAATTTAGTAATTTACAGCGGAAAGAGAATATGCAGCTGCAATGTAAGAAAATAGTTGGAAAAGAAGAACGAAACTTTCTTGAAGGCAGAGAAAAAACGAAACTTTCTTTTGCGTGAGAAGAGATACAGTGAGTCACACTTAAAAACTGAAAACATAATCGGTGACCCATTTAAAAAAGGCCAAATTGGCTCGAAAACCACAAAACCAAACATATTTGCGCATCTAGACATAGGAATGACTATTTACCTGACCATAATGCACATTCGCGGGCAGAGGGGATTGAATTTACAACGCTACCCCGGGAGCTAGAAAAGTGTTGGGAGAATAGGGTGCATATATGATACGTAGACCGAATCTGCTAAAGATACACATGTTCCAGCGAAAAGGACAGTTTTCTATTTTAGTTGTGGCTAACATTCCCGCCTCCGCTTCCCTTCAAACCGAATAATACACGTGGGTTAATACAAAAACCCTCACATGTTTCACACATTTATACATGGGTCCTTCATATTCGCTAAATTGTTCAGAATAGACACTAAGTTTACAAAAGCTAAGTACTAGGACAAAAACAAATGCAGGAGCCAGCATATGTTGACGACAGAAGTTATAGGTTTTAGCGATCCGAATCTGTCCACTTACTGCAAAATGTTATCACTGAAGAAGGAAACAATTTATGGTTCAATAAGGGACAGACAAGAAATACTAGAATGCTGAGTTTTTAATTATTTATCAAATCATTTGGCGTCATCGTATGATCGGGTGGCAAACAAGGAAAACCAATCACCCTTCGTGATATTAAAAAATAATTACCAACACCGAAACAAAAACACACCACCTATATGTGGACATGTTGCAACTTGTGTTGCTAACAGTTGTTACGGTAACCAGACTCAATTTTACAACTATACTGGTTTGAAACGGACATGAAGAAATAACGAGGAGAAACAAGACAATTACATACAACATATGCTTAAGTTAAACAAACCAAACCGATAAGGACAAAGGTATTAAATTAATTTAAAATTCTTAAACAGGAACATATGTCAGAGATTTTTTTGATCAAGTGGGGGGCATAATGAGGTCTACCTGTAGGTTCTAGGCGACATTTAATGCTCTGCAATAAGCTGGATTTTCTGGAGATAACTGGAGCTTCACCTTGCTCATCTTGCTATAAAAGGGGACATCCGGTAACGATAGAAAGCAGAAAAAAGTATACCAAAAAACCAGCAAAAGTTCTTTACTCCCCGCATTCGCGGTCTTGGAAGGGATTAAAGGTAGTTTTCTATACTTATTTTAAGTTAATGATGTTTATTTGAAGCATTAAACAACACATCTTCCTAACTTCGTTTTGTACATACTTGAATGGTTTGTATAGATGGGTAGACTATTTCGGCTCGTTTGCGGGCTTTGGAAGAAATCTGCAAGTGGGTTGTGGATTTTTGAAGAAACCCAAGAAGGGCGAGGAGATGCACTGATAATCAACCGAACCGATTCCATCGATGGTCTTTTGGAGAGGATCCGTATAACGCTAACCCTCGGGATCCTAGCCCCTGTTGCGTTGACCTTTGAACTCCCGGGGTGGATGTGTGACCCTGATGATCAAACTGCTGCTCCTATCAGGCTCATGAGTGACAAAGACTTGGAAATAATGACAAGTGTTGCAGATTATATGCCTGACCCAGTTCTATTTGTTACTAGTGGACCTGAAGACGTCGCAAAATATGATTTCTTCTGTAGAACTCCCTTCACCGTTGAAGGCCGGACATACCTTGGGGAGGGCGTTACTGAAGAACAACATCATCAAGCTATACGAGGTAGAGCATTACCCTGTTACTCGTGTCCTTTAAAGTAAACGGTAATATAAAAATTGTTAACCTTGTGTGTTACTGGTTTTTTGTGTAGATTTGGTCGGCGGTCATCCAAAGTATGTAGCAAACACATGCTCGAGCTTATGTTCAATGAACCTCAGCTTCTTATCATCTTCCGTGTTGCTCTAGAAATAGAGATGGTTTATGGTATACACGACACTGATGATGCCAACAAAGCTGTTCCTCCTAATGGAACCATAACCGGAGATGGTGTCATCTCCTTGGAGGACGAGATTGCCTTCACCCCGGATTCAGTTCTGGATTATAATCCAAGTGATGAAGGTAAACGTAAGCTCCCACCAGTTAGTGAATATTTTAAAATGGATTAGGATAGGCCGAATGAGGAGATATTTAAAGAAACAGATAGCGTTAAAACAAATACGTCTGCGTAGGATTGGTTATTAAAATTGGGAAACGAAACAGATGTTGCAATTGTAAATTGTTTTAAAATTCCCTTTATTGTATATTGAAACTGCAACACAGCATCTAAAGTAATTTGACTAACGCAATGCAAACGTTATTATTTGTAGTGCTTTATGGGCAACCTCTTAGCGTTGCGGAGCTAGAGAACAGTCTGCCTTCATTCGACCCTGGAGCACTGGTTCCACACCTTACAACAGTCGATGCAACCCCTTTTAACTCTTGGGAACACATGGAAGAGGATGCTACTTACTGGAATGGAATGGTTGGAGAAGAAGGACCATATGAAATCATCTTAGAACAACAACTATTCCAAACCGATGGAAGTATTGGACAACCACTACCTCTTAATAGGCGAGTCTCTGCTCCACAACCTCCGGCATTCATTGTGATCGATGATGACCATGATGATATAGCGGACACTGGATCTTCGTCAGGCGGTGACGCCGTTGAGGTCAATGCAGCATTGCGTCCACCCGTTCCAATACTGGTAGATTCTTTGATGGAAACCAAAAACAGCAACAATGTCTTGGCAGGTTAGGTTCCGGTTTTAAGGCCTTTATGGTTAAGCGTACGGACCCCAGTTTAACTATCTTTTTCTATAGGTGAAGCTTCAACCGACGCTGGAGTAGAAAACACCTCGGCCACTGCTACCAATGTTCTCGAGCCCCGTACACGTCCTGTTCAACTCCCTGAACCGAATTTGGATCTCACTCTAACTGTTGGAATGTGCAACAACATGGCTGAACCAGGGTCTCCAATGGACGGTGTTGCCGCAGATGAAAAAGCCGCAGATGGAAGTGGTGGGTTGGGTCCGCTATTTTAGAATAAATATTATAAGTTATAATTAGATGCCTCTTTTTGATGTGATATAGCATGGCACTTGGGAAGTCAGCGTTGTCTTTATCTTTAACGGAAGTATGCCTAAGAATATATGTTGGACTTGGTTTGTGAAATAGTAATGTGAAATATGTTTATGAACTTTATGTCCTTCTATTATGCTGATCACCATATGCATTGAAAACATGTAGGAAACGAAACATACAATTCTGATGAATTATACAAAGGCAAGGTGTTTAGGACTAGAGCTGATTTGAAGCACCAAATAGCCTTATACGCTTTGCGAAATAAATTTTGTTATCGCACTGGTCGATCAACTCCCAACTGTTTGGTCCTCATATGTATAAGTGATGCGTGCAAATGGAGGATCTATGCGGCTAAAAGAAAGAATTTGGGAACGTATGAAATTCGCAAAGCGAATTTAACACATTCATGTCGCGTCGACGATCACGCAGGTATATGAAGATATATATATATATATATATATATACTAGGGTCGGCCCGCCCTACGGGCGGAAAGTTATAATAAAACTATTTTACATAATTTTCTATTAATTTATGAAGCATGTTTGATGCAATTGACTAAATTTAACTGTAAATAATTTAAACGGGGATATATTCAATTTTACTATGGTTGTGTAGATATTTTAATATATTTATTTTAATAATCTAATTTTGCTTTTGTTTTATTGTGTTTTATGCCGGGTTCTTTTATATTTTCTATTTTCATATCATTACTGAAACTACAGTTTACCTTTTTAATCCAATACATAATTTTTATAAAACATTCTCTATTTTCTGGATACGATAACATTTGATATATTGATATATCACAGTTTTTTCTGTTTAAAATCGTAAATGACGCATTTTAATAAAAAACCACATATATATACACACATATGTGTATAGATATATAAATATTTTACCATTAAAAGTAATAGAATAGCCATTTGTTGTCAATATATATATATATATATATATATATATATATATATATTACTAATAAACCTTTTTAGTGAATAAATTTAAATTACTTTATTTATTATCAATTATAAATAACATTAACTTTCACTAATAGTTAAAAAAAATTAAAATCTTTAATTCTCTAATTTGAATATTTATATATATATTTGGTACGAATATGTAAGTTATCTATATAAAAATCTGTAGAATATTTTAATATAAAATGTTTAGGTACTACATAATACACATACGTAAATATATTGGTATTGTATAGGTACACATAGTACACTATATTTTCCCATCCTTGGTTTCTTTTCTTTCTGATACATACTAAATAATTATCTTCTCTATGATAAGAATCATAGATGATGATAATCAAATATTTTCCGTGAACAGAATGTCTTTCGCAGCATCTTGGTTGGGCTTTGAGTTCACCGGGAAAAATGCCTTCTACAGTACACCAATAAAGATCATTATCTTGTTGACTTTTTGATTCTCCGGTGACACAACAAAGCTGAGAAGGCAGATCTTGCTGTCAGTGCTAAGCTCCATGAACTTGAGGTCCAAGCTATGAGGACGTTGGGCTGACGTATATATTTTCTGGTTCCCAAAAGTAACATATGTGTCAACCGCGGCGAGATATTTTTAGAATCTGCTTCATCTTCTTCCTCGGATCATAGTTTGTTTTAACACGTTTTAATGGCTAGGAAGGTTTCTTCAGCTTGAGGCCAATCTTGCAGGTCTTTTCTGTAGGTCTTTAGTCAAAGCATGTCTTGATGAATCTTCAGTTATATATACATCATCAAACAGATCAATGATCTATGCAATTTTGTTAATGTATTAGTCTTTGTTTGTATAAGAATATTTACTAACACAAATCTGAAACTGACTCATGTTTAATTCCTGTAAGTTTTCTTTGAGCCAACCTAAAAATCTGCATTCAACAAAATCAGAAAATTTATATGGGCAATGAAAGATAACACGACAGAAAATTATGTTTATATAGAACAAACCTTAATGCTTCAGGAGACATAAATACTCACATGTATCCGTGTTTATCCAAGAAATTTTTTTGTCAATGATTTATTATCGGACCAACGATAATGGTCAACGTTTTTAAAAGCTCGGTAAACTTAAATCTCTGAATCCATCAAATAATAAATTGGGTTGAAGTTTCTGTAGACTCTCGAAATCAGTTTTTTCTACTCACCATTTATGTAGAACTGGATCTCTTCTGCCTAAACTTTATTGAATGATGGTTCAAAAGAGTCCCATTTCGTAACATTTCTGATTTTCTGTAGCTCTGAATTCCTTCTTTGTGAAATTTACTGAATGTTGGTTCACAAAAATGGCGTAACATTACTTCTTGGCTTTTCGCAGAGATGATTAATTACAATCGAGGCTACCATGACTGGATAGTAAGAGCATAAATTTTTTATGAGTCAAGATAAGAAAATACAAATCAATCATTTTGAAATCTTAAAAGCCATATCAAGAGTCTCTATACTAAAGTTTCCAACAAGTAACTGAAAACATGATACTTTTATGCGTTTCACAATTTTCTCAACACTTCCTGAGTTGCATTAAATTTATTTTTCAGAATCCATGGCTGCTTATCCCAGAGCTATATGTTAACGCTGACTTTCTTTGATTATGAAGCAAGTCCGGAGAGAAATTCGTTAAATTAACAAATAGATATGTAGGGCCAACAAACTTATTAAATCTATAAATATTACCGTCGGCATAAATCAATTAAATCCAACTTAAAGTGGCTCTTAACAAATTTATGTACTTCGCCTGAAAGTAGCAAATCATTGAGTATAGTTAAGAGATTGGCGTATCCATTCCTCCCACGTCAATTGCAACAAATCCCCACCATTGCAAATCTTAAGAGATTTTTTTTCTAAGCTCAGTTTCATTCTAGCTTAAGACGTCGACTGAATCCAATAGCTCATTAGGGATTGGCGTATCCAATCATCCCACGTCAAGGATGACCAACTCTCTTCACAGCCTGCAGCACATCAACCACCAAACTAATTTATTTCGAAAATTCTACTCAACATAATGTTCCATTGGCAATCTCATCATGATGATTAAAATAAAATATGATCAATCTACATTCCAGTTCCAAAAGCTATATCTTTTCCACAGCAACATTGCTTCATCTAAATCTAAAGATGTATCCTTTGAGTCGAACATGAAAAACTTGATACGAACTTTTAGCAACTTGAATGTTGATGGAGTCGGGAATCTCTCTTTGAAGCAGCACAACACCAGCATTTCTCACGATATCAAGCTCATCATCGCTCATCTTCTCAGGCCACCTTCTCAGATTAGTACCACCTACGATAATGATGAGTTATGTCTGTCCATTTCAAGCCTCATAAATTAGTTATATTTCCTGAGAAAAGAATTTTACCTTCGATATCAGCGGCATATGGAAGACGACATACTGTGCACGACATCAGCAGCTGAACAAACTGTATGCTTGAGATCTAGAATATAACCTAACAACACAAAAAAAAAAATCATAAAAAGCATTAAAAAAACGGATTCTAATGATACAAAGTAAGCCAACACAAGCACTCACCTCAAAAACACTCTCTAAGCGCCAGCGAAAGCCTTCTTTGCTAAAGCAGAAGCACCAGCTGGTATCACCTTCAACACATTGAACCTCACAGTCCTGGACAAAGGCCTGAAGTTTAGCAACAACAACAGGAAAAGAAAAAAGATTAAATCAACCGCTCTAATCGAAACAGTTCCAATGAAGGGACGTTTACTGTCAATGTAGGTTCCTGTTCCGTAGGAAAAAAAAAAACAAAAACACAATCGCTAAAGAACCTAATTTTAAGGATATATTAATTTGATCTCGTATCAAAAAAATCAGTGCCTATCCAAACAGTTTAAAATCCATAGAAAGCAGACTGATCTAATTAAACAAACCTTGAATGACTGATGGCATCTGTCCAGAAGAGACCATGCAACGTCAAAATCGGACACGAAATAAATCTTCCCGGCGGTGAGTTTACGTCGGAACCTAATAAGGCGGTTAGCACTTATCGTTGCTTGCATGACCGTCTCCTGAAATATGAGTTACAAATCTCATTATCGACAAACAGGACAGGAGTAAGACAAAAGTAAAAAAATGACTGAACAAACACAAAAAGGGTAACAAAATAAAGTGATAGATGAACAATCATTAAGATTCTGGCCGGAATTATATGAATCTAAAAAATCAAAATCGAAAAAGGGTTCTTACGTTGACGTCCACCATGAGCTCTACGAATTGGGAAATGAGATGAGAGGAAGAGAGAAACACTCACCCGTATTTATACGCAGATATCGCCGCCTTCCAGTTCGAACGAAGCATTAAAGAGGACATAGAGGGGGAGCGAAAGACGGGATTGATCACCAAGCTTTAACTAACAACGTTACAGCCGATGTGAAGGAACTGAATCGGTAGAAATCAGCGCCGCAAGAAGGTTCACAGAGAAAGAAATCCGCACAGGACCCGACACTGACTGCAGACACAAAAGCCCAATCACATATGTAGAAGAAAAGCCCAATAAAACACTTTTTTAATGAAATGCAGAGTTTTAGACAATGCGGACACGTGTCAGCCTCTCCTGCACCCAATTGATGACGTGTCTGCTGAGCTGGACGCCCCAGGAGAGATTAAAAGGCTATTTTATATATAAAGATTTATGTTAATTTGATGCATGCAGTATATTAGGTGGTTCAACAAACTTAAACCTTATAACAACGGTTTGCGGTATAGTTATGTTGCCTATAAGACGCGGTTAGCGATAGCAAAGGAACTATAACGTATGCCAAATCATATAGTTTCTTATGCTACCCTAGCTTCAAAAATTGTAATAGGCGACTACGAACGGCTGCATAATCAACTGTATTAAGCAGAAACCTGAATTTAAAACAATTTTCAGAGTATAAAGATTGCGTTATTTTGTGGCAACAGTATAAATGTGTAGATAGGTAACAACTTTTCTAATAGTTTTTGTTTACTAACAGACCTCTCTCCCAGAGGGTATGAAGAACAAGCAACACATGCTGTCATTGGGGAAATAATAAAGTCAAGATTTGCTGGCTCCGGAGTAGGGCCACGCCCAAATGATATCATGCAACTCATGCTCGGTGAGCACAACATCAGAATTTCTTATTGGAAAGCATGGCGATCTAGAGAAGTGGCACTCGAATATGCAAAAGGTTCATTTGGAACTGCGTATAGAATGCTGCCACAATACCTAGAGAATCTTGTTGTAGCCAATCCAGGAACTGTTGCCGAAATGCATACAAGTTACGATGATGCAGTGGGACACAAATTCAAATACATGTTCCTTGCTCTTGGTGCAAGTATAAATGGACTCAAGCATATGCGTAAGGTTATTGTTGTCGATGGAGCGCACTTACGCGGCAAATATGTTGGATGTTTGTTGTCGGCATCGGCACAAGATGGGAATTATCAAGTTTTTCCAATCGCCATCGGCATAGTTGACGGTGAGAATGACAAAGCGTGGGAATGGTTTTTCAACATGCTATTAAAATTCATTCCCAACAGTAGCGAAGTTGTATTTGTTTCGGACCGCCACTCGTCCATATATCATGGCATTTCTAAGGTTTGCTTTTAAAATTACATACTATATTCGGTGGTTACATTTATTCTGCAATTTTCATTTTACTAAATCAGCTATAACCCTGTAGGTCTATACAGCCGCACGCCACTGTGCATGTATTCTACACCTGACGCGGAACGTTAGAACATATTTCAAAACCAAAAACTTAGGATACTTGGTTGGCAAGGCAGCTAGAGCTTTTCAACTTGATGAATTCTACAGAGCTTTCAACGAAATCAAGACGCTTGACGCTTCATGTGCAGAATACCTAATTGCTATTGGGTTAGAGAACTGGGCTAGAGCACATTTTGAAGGAAACCGTTACAATATAATGACAAGTAATGTTGCGGAGACGTGGAACTCCGTCCTACGCGAAGCAAGAGAATATCCCGTCCTGGCATTGTTGGAGCATATCAGAGCCAAACTTATGACCTGGTTTGCCGAAAGACGAATTGTAAAACAAGGTGGCAATGGCAGACTGACAGCAAGGGTAAAAGAAATTGTGGAAACTAATTTTCGCAATAGTGGCGGAATGCTTGTGCGTATGATTAACTCAATGAAGTTCGAGGTTAAGGACAAGGATGATTCAACCTACGAGGTTAACCTGGGGGAAAAATATTGCACCTGCTTTGCTTTTCAAAAGCTCCTCATTCCGTGTCCACATGCCATAGCGTCTGCAATAAAAGCAAAAGTTAGTATTGAATCCCTTGTAGCTGACTTCTACACCATAGACACACTAGCGTTGGCGTATGCGGAAGACATTGTGCCAATAACCAATGGAGCAAAGGCAGGCGGAGATCCAACACAAGGTGTTGACATGTTCCCTCCAGCCAGTAGGCGTCCGCCTGGAAGACCAAGGAAGAGTACAATATTATCTACGGGCGAAATACGGGTAAGCTAATTATGGGTAATATGTATAAGGATTTAACTGAAAACTAACAATGAAAATTTCATGATTATAGATGAAGACTCGTAGGCGCAAACATGCGTGTAGCCGGTGCAAGGCTGCAGGTCACAACAAAGAAACTTGCAAAGTTGCTATATAAGGGTCAGCGATCAAATGGCAACAATGGCGCTTCTCGGATGATGAAGGTGTTTGATATGTATGGTTGACTGTCAGAGACAGTAAGGAGTAAACATGTGATGTAAAATACTTTCTGCATGTTTCTAAAAGAGGCAGGAATGTACTGATTCCCGATATTGTTATATAAATAAGAAGCCAAATTTAGTATGAATGTGAATGCCATTTTCTACGGTGAAGAGATATTAATATATGATGCCTTAGATGTTCTCTTACTGCGGGATTACATGCATTAAGTTAGGGCATCATGTGTACATTCCAGTTTATAAAACATACAAAAAAATACAATACTAGTTCATTATGAAATCCGAAACACATAAGCATTCAAGTTCAGTAGAATAAGCATGCAAGTTTCACAAACCGAAATAATAAGTATTTAAGTTTTACAACCCGAAAGGAAAACAGAAAAGTTTGATAAATAGGAAACACAACAACGGAGATATCTAATTCCTTGAGCTAGAAGCAATGCTGAAGTTATTAGATAGCTTTTGATCAGTACACTCTTTCCTTTTCAGACATACACACAGCAATGGAGTTGTGGTCCCGTCTCCAACCACATTGAACACAAACAAGTCTCCGTTTCTGCATCTGTTATCACGACAGAACTTTCTCCACCCTCTGCTGATGTAATATGTGCCTTCTGATTCGCTAAATCGGAAGCTCACACTCCATGAATTTCCCTGTTTGTTGACCAGTTTAACCTCTTTGCATTGTTGGTTCAAAGCAGTACAACACATAGCTTCCACAGGAAGATACTACAAAAGAATAAATAACAGAAACATAAAATTTCATAACTAACCATGGTGTATACCAAGGCAAATTATACTCACCATTTTGTCGTCCTTTAGATTTGTATCGGTCACCTCAGCCAAGAAGCAGTAGTCATATGAGAAAATAGGAGCATCATCCGCTTCGGCTTCTTCGTTAACGATGTGAGGATGGTTATACAGAATCTCAGAACAGCTAGGACCAAAAGGAGTGACATGATAGACCATGTCTCCTTCGTGTTTGAAGATGACAATGTCACCGACTCAAAGATCATGTGCTTCGGTGAATTCTTTCCAACCTTTGGTGAGTGTCCGGCCTTCTCGTATCACCTCCCAACTTTCATCTGAAGCGTCGGATAGTAGTTTCCATGGTTTATTGATATGAGTCCCTTGTATGTGTTTTGAGAAGAAGGCAAGCGGTATTGTCACGCCAGTCTGGAAACCAGGAAGGAGAGGCTTGAAGAAATGAGGTTCCTGGGGAGTTGTCATCTGCAAACGAGTTTGTAACTAAAAGGAGTGTCCGAGCACACAACAACAACGACAACAACAACAACAACTCAAATGAGTGTCCGGCCAGAAATCAACAATAGCAGTGTCCGACCACTCCAAAACAATAACGAAAATAATGAACCGATCATTCCAGTCGTATTAATTTCCAAAACACTTATCACTTTAATCAACCATAATCTACTATCTCAGACTATCACGATATAGAGTCTCGACGAACACATACCTTCTTCACAATCAAGGGTGAAATTAAGATCCTCTGTATTGCGGTCGGTGAAACAGGGTCGGTGAGGTAGATCGAGACAATTGGCAACGCAGGATACAAACGGAGATAATCGCACTCTCGATTGCCTTCGTAATGCTTTCGCAGAGAATGACGGACTCAACGAGGTGAATGTCGGAGTGAACGAGGTTAGCTCCTTTCTTCTTATCTAATGCCATTTATTTACGGGTATTTGTTGGGCCTTTATGGTTTATAACTCAACTAATGGATTGTCTTTTTTAAACATAAACCGAGGCCTACATTTATTTAAATTTGTGTTGTATAAAGCAAGTTGATGTATGGGTGGCACAATAATCGTTTAAATTTTATGTACTTAAGATCCGGTTATGATAACCGTGAAGACACATACCGAAAAAGCCTTCCCACATTTGCATAAATAAGCAGCTACACAAACTCCATGCGAAAACCAAGTATCAAGTTACACCATTATGGGCATTCACTCTATAATCCGACATATAAAATATATATGGACGCCGTAGACATATTAACAGAATAGGTGATGGACTTGATACGAAGACATGAGATATGAAACATAATATTATTACACAAGCAACCGAAAGCAGCTTTCTTGGACATACACACCAGTTCCATAAATAAGAGAGGCAAGATATAACATATTTTACAGAAATTATACACCCACGAAGCCTAAGAAAGACTTCAATTATTTAGAAAATATTACACACGCGCTTGCAAACTTGGAATATAGAACATAAGCATTGGCTTCTCCGCCGATTGTGGTTGCCAAACCACAACGCTTCCTGCCACTAACCCGATTCAGAGGGGGACGACGGACCAGCTGCACAATATGAAATAGTTAGCAATTTACTAGTCTTATATTGCAAGTCTGTATACATGATATTAGGCAACCTACCTTCCTCGTTGCGCCCACTAGTACCCGCAACTGATGCAGCACCATTCTCTCTAGCCTCCGCCTTAGCCTTTTCAAGTTCATAGTGTGCCCTATAAATGGCTATCCTTTCTTCCTCGTTAAATAGCTCTTCAAGAACTTGCTGACTTGCCACAAGCTCGCGCTCATTGTAGCGTAATAACATTTTGAAAAAAAACCTTTCTGAGTGTGCAACGGGACAATATAGCAACAGTTTCATACACGCACACTGTTACCTGAGAAAACAAAAGTTGCTCCACCAATGGAGAACGTAGTTTGACAAAAAAACTGGTAATACGCAACGTCTTCGGCGCCTGACGATACACAAAGAACAAGTTCTGCATACCAGGAGCGGATCCCCATCATGCTTTCAACTGTCTCAGTCGACGTTAAGGTAGTTGGTGGGCGGCGGGTTCCCTCTGGTTCGAGCAACCACATAGGTTCAGCATTGAGGTTGTAACGAGCACGGATACTGCTCTCCAAATCTTCCTACTTTTCATCACGTTTGACCAGAACCGTATAACCGAGGTCGCTTGGCTTCCTATGAAAGGTCCAATGTCCATCGTCACTACGCCTCCAAGCTCCATGGTATAGACGAACTGGTAGGGGGACTGACATCTGAAATAGAAGAGAAATGTTTAAAAAACGAACTAGTTAAAGCTAAAAAAATTAGGCTATTTGTTCACCTGTGCAAGCAAAGTTCGCTGCTTAAGTATTTGCGGACCGATTTGTGAAGAAACACTATGGCTTCGGGTGCTATTTATAGATACAGAAATGCACACTATGAAGAGATAAGATCAACCGGGGTAAATAAAAATATTTATTTACAGTACGTAGCTACCCTATAATAGGTGTGATGATGATATTCTTTGCAGACAAAGACGAAACGAAATTGTCATATATGTTAAAGTTTTCAAATCTAAAATGACTCTCCATACGCGTGACTGAGCTGATGAGACCGACACATGGAGATAATGAAATCCGTCCATTATTTACAAGTTAGCAAATTAAAAAAAAAAAACTGGTTACTATGGGACATAACATTTGCGCCTGCAACTTATAGCAAGCGCCATCCAAATATCATCAAAACCGGATTATCTTTTTTTCGTTTTTTAACAGCATCGACAACATATCCACATTAGATCCATACATAGTAGTTTGCATTTGCCAAATCGGCATCAAAGTGTCTAAATAAAAGGCCTATTAACAAGGAAACAAGGTTTTATTCAGCAACTTGATATTTCTCAATTCCAAGCTGCAAAAGCTTAACCGTAATATAAGAATAACAACAAAGAACTCTCACACGACAAAGTCACAGTTAACACAGCAAGTAAATATTCAGGTACTCCCAACTAAACCATGAAACAACAACACCCTCAGGTCTCATCACCTACAACTTCTCCTGCATTTCAAATGTCAATATAGCTGCACGCTTCCCTTCTTCTTCAAGCACAGAAGAACTGATATGTTTACAAGCTTGCTTGCCATAAAAAGCATGCCTCGCCATCAACACCACAGCCATTAAACCCGACTCCGCCGGGTTAGTAACCTGTTCCAACGATTTCGGCCGCACAACATCGAAATACTGGATAATTGGATCCTCCCCGGCAGGTTGACATGCAAATCTTGCGAGATAAGGAAGCATCAAAACAATGGGTTTTAGGTGCTTCTCCATAACATTATCCTTTAGCAGACCAATGTTACAATCAAGAACAGTCAAAACGCCCTCCGACGCATCGAAGCAAATCCCTACCCAATGGTTGTTCCCAAGAAAGCATGGAAAGTAGTACCTAGTTGGGAGAGTATCCGCTTCTGCAGATGTAGGAAACATAGCCCGTAATGCAGGCGGAAACACAAACGTCTCTTTGTTGGAGCTCTTACAAAACTTAGGAAACGTCCTGTTCATTGCAGCGATGAATTTAGAATCAAGAAATTCAACACACCGACCGGAAGTGCATTCCATGTTATGCATGCACGAGGTACGAACAAGACGTACAAGGATATCAATAACCTGCCAAAAATATATCACCATTAGCAAAAACCGAAAAGTGATACGAGATGCATATACTCAGAGCGTTGCGCATTTGATACAAACCTTAGCCGGAAAAACCCGCGACCGCGACAGAATCAGAGCAATGTCTTTCCCAGACACAAATAATCCTCCAACATTCATGACCCTGACCAACATTACGAAAATTACATGTTATTGGATAGTCATTGGAGCTGCACCTTACTTTGAGATGGAACTAAAACAAATTTCTTAACCACACTTACACTTGGTGACTCAGTTTAGTTAAGAGCCGCTCATATTTCCTTTCCATCTCCGAGACACTATCGTTCCCGAAAACATACTTCTGCCATTCCCTAGCTCTCAACATAATCTGGCTTCCACATTGGTAATCTGCAAGAAGATTTGGAGGAACTACCCTCTGACGCTTACTTTTACGTGTACCCTGGCATTCGACAATATTATCAGCAACAGTGACGGCAAATGCGTTTTCCCGTTGCGTCTGCTCTTCCGGCATCAGAAGGACATCACCCAGAAGCTGTTCTTCCTGCGTTAACCCCAGTGAGACAGATGGAATACCCTTCTCCGCTGTGTCTTCGCGCCTACGCGATTTGCTGTTCACATTACGCAAATCACCTTCTAAACTGTCATCGACATTCATTGCCTCTGGTGTTCCCTGACAAATAACCTCGGTGGGCTCCGTATTTGCATTCCTACAGGTTTGCTCCTCATGCGTTACCCCAAGCGAGAATGACGGTTCGTCCATCTGTTTCTCGTCCACACCGTGACGCGATTCCTGGTGCCACAAACAGACAACACAAAGTCAACTAACTATGCGGCCAAGATGTAAAGGAACAGCTGGGTGTAAATACATATAACAGCTCGCAGTTTAACATTACCAATTTTCGCGAAAAAGAATTTTGTCGGGACCGATTGCCACTGTTTGCAGATTGCGCACAATTTTCATCTACCTGTAGTCCGCAAACAAAGCCCGAACCTGCAGTATCTCGATTGTAGATAGCAAAATTTGCCTCCTAACACAAAATACAAACTTCAGAAACATTGCCATATTACTTTGAAAATTACGTGTCCAACCCACTACAGTTAACAATATTACTACAATCCGTGTAACCAAACCTGGAACCTAGCATTCACTCGCGGAGGTGTAGAGTACTCACTTAGGTTGTTTAAAACGTTCTCGATAGACATCCGATTCACATCAGCTGCAGAAGGTGTCAGGCTTGGCTGTCATGCTTCTTCATTTACCCCAGATGGATGCATATTAGGTGTTCCATTATGAACCCCGACAAAATCCTTACACAAAGCAGACACCATTTCCGTTACACACTTAAGCATTTCCTTCTTCAACGTATCAAACAAAGCCTTTACTTGCACTACTACGGTGTCCTCAACCGAAGCTACAGAAGCACATGCAGACTGAATGTTTCTATCCATAAGTTCTAACTTGGGACTTATTTTCTCGATTACAATATCAGCAACATTACACGGATCCGGCTGTTGCATATAGTGCAACACCTTTTTCGCTTTTCTGCCCTTCATTTTACCTGTCGACGCCTGTCGCATACGCTCAACATCACCCATTCTAACCCCACCCCGAAATGAAGCCGTTGTAAAGTCCTGCTTTCTTCTGATCCGTGTAACCAGGTTGGCAACTTTCGTGTCCTCCTCTTCATCCGACCATTCGCAACTAGTAGCCTCAATTGGACGTGTTGGGGAATCTACTAGGACGGAATAAACGGACGCCTATAAGTTGCCATAAATTAATACTGTTAGCCAAGAGCTTCGCAACGAAACCGACAAACTTAACAGTGCCACACAGTAAGTAATAATAACTTACATCGTTTGTCTTGTCAACATTTCGAGCGTGCGCAGGATTTAGCGTCTGCTTCTTGCTGTATAACTCATGCCCGGTCCGCTCAATGTCCTCGCTATCGGACTCCGAGGACGAACGAATCTCTTGAACAACCTCGGTCAGAGCTGGAACCGCTGCAACCATAACGAGCTGGAGAGAAAGAGCGAATCCTTTAATTGCGATTGTATTTTGTGAAAGAGCTATCTCATCTCTCTCTTTGATACTGCCAATTAGCATTTGAAATGCAACTCTTCCCCACGGGTAACTCAAAAACTCGTTTAGATCTCCAATCGCTTCAGCATGCTCTCTTGTTATCTTCATATTACTGCTTGTTGGGAGAAGGACATATTCAAGAACTGCCAAGCAAGCATACTTAATCCGGATTTCTCTATCTTTCACTATTTTCCGGTAGAGCATTTTGATGACGTCAGCTACACTCACCGACTCCACTTTGCCAAATAAACACGGCCAATACGGCTTCTCGGCTATTGTTTCCTTCAGTTTCATCCGTGACTTTGGGGGAAACTTACCGCACGGCAAACCAGTTACAATTGCGAATTCTCGCAAAGAGAACCTAACCGGTTTGCCGGCAAATCGGAACCACACTTCGTACTTCTTTTTCGTCTTCAGCTGCCGTGACAATAGGCATCGCGCAAACCTCCCGGAGAAAACCGGTTTCTCTGCAATATCAACCAGCTTGCCAAACGATGTGCTTCTTATAGCCGCAATTTCCTCTGCATCTAGAGCTGTAAAAATCCGTTTCAACGCGCCGGAAGATTGGTAAGTCAGTACACGAACCCCAACTGGTTCCTCTCCGACTGCAAACATCATATCGGGTATTAGCCCCATTCCTTCCTCTTCCGGTGAATCCGGACAATCAACAAGTCGAGCGGATACCATCGATTTCTCAATAACCTCTGCTAATCCTCCGCCAAGATTCGTCCTCTGCTCCTCTATTCCTCCCCCAAATTTCCTACTCTGCTCCTCTATTTGTCCCCCAAGTTTCCTCGTACGCTCCGCCAATTTCTACTGAAAAAAAAAAAACAACAACAATAACTTCACTAATCGGTTTGATTGATAATGGAGACGAAATGTTTTTTGCACGTTTGGAAAAATCAATTCTCGATATTTACGGACCCCACTTTTATTATAACACTGCAAATTGCAAATATGTGTCCTTCTAATAGCTATAGACTAGACACGTTCTACAGCTTTCCTTATCATAGGGCCAAAAAAGGCATATTAAAAAATGATACAGTAAATGCTCGGGCAGCTAAATAACTTTCCGTTTATGTATATAGCGTGCAATTGGCCTTTAAAAAAAAAAAATCGGTGACCCATTTTAAGATGCTTTTTTGTCAACAAACTTTTCATTAGCTTTTCATAATAAATTGGGTCAATTCCCTTTTTATTATCTGAGGAATATTGTTAACAATTAATCTTATTTCCATGTGTGATTGACCAAAATGTCTTTGATTATATGTCATCGTGATAACCATTTTTACAAATTTTATTAAATAGTCTTTTTTACCTAGAATAGTTACATATAATGTCATTATTTATTATTTGGATCCTTTCAAGCAGTATACAATATGATTCGTGATTGCATTACAAAAATCGATTGATAGTTGTAAATACTATATGAGTTGTGATTACAATACTAAAAACGTCAGATTGCATTACTAAAAATGTGGCATACGCTGACAGTTATTAAAAATACTCTTGATAACTACGAGAGGTTGTCTTTCCCGAACGTGGCGTGGCATAATATTAGTGTATTCTTTGATGTGTATGCTGCATTATGTTACAGATTCTTAACATAACATTAGTGGTTTTGTTCAATGTGTATGTTGCATTATTGTACAAATTCCTACCATAATATTTCATAGAAGTTAGCATACATTAAATGTATTTGTCACAGCTATAATATCATGGCTATAACAAATATCGATGAATAAGACAAAAAGCCATATTTTATTAATGTTATATAAATTAATTATTATGTTAAACAATAATATATTTCTAATAATAATGTTTTTGAGTGATCGTAAAATACATTCAAAAAGAATTCCATAATAATTTTCTTCCAACCTCTTAACTTTTGTAGTAAAACTTTTTGATTACGAAACTAAATGCTGATAGATAATAGATTTGAAAATTTATATAATTCTTTCCAGTTAAGTTTAAAGTCAAATATCATGTTCTGTACTATTTATAATAATGTTATTTTATAAAACTTTGGTACATGAAATTAATTTTGATTAACTGTTTTTATATTTTATGGGATATATGACATTTATGATTGTGCCTCGACAATATAAACTCGATTATATTGTAAAATCAAAATGTCTTATATAAAAAAATAAACGCAATTTTGGGTGATTGTAAAACACATTAAAAATGAATCATTTATATATTAATTGAGGAGCATTACAACCTTTGAGTGTAGCCACGTGTTGTCACCAAAATGATTTTCATAATCTTTAGAAAAATAGTTGGTTCATCTAAATATATACTATATTTTTTATTAAACTAATCATAAAATTAATTAAGTGTATAATTACTATTTTCCTTTTAAAATTTTTTTTCGTATATGTTATATTTTGAATTTTTTTGAAAAGACTATAAATTATTAACACTGTTAAAATTTTATGCTAAAAAATTTAGGGGGATTTGCTAAATATGACTCAAACTTGAGTTTAAATGCAAAATTATACCCAAACTTGAATCAAATGCAAAACTAACCTAAAATCCTTGTGAAATTACAGTGAGTCAGTCCCTTGTGATCAAACAAAAAATAGAACTCATTTTAACGAATATAACCCCGGAAAGTCTTCTGAGATACTTTAAGTCGTCGAGAAAACTTCCATGGAAGTCGTCTCGTATAGTTGATCATAAAAATAATTTATAAATTTTGTAAAAAATATTTTGATAAGTGAAAAATTATAAAACGGTTCTAAGTGATATAAATTAAGATATAATAAAATTGAATTGTTTTCAACATAGATGAGTGAAAGTAGTGAATCATGATATTCTTTAGTTTAGGGTTTGGCAAAACATATGTTGTAGTATTGTATTATTCTTAGGGTTAGATTTTGGAAAGCTTAAATGTTTTTTTGAAAAATAATTTTTTTACCTATATATGTTTATTTCTGTGTATAGTAAACACTTTTTAAGTTTAATTTTATTTTATGAAATGTTTAGTTAGTTAAATAAGTTTAGGGGTTATATTTAGGGTCTAGACGACTTTCAGGGAAAGAGTCTAGAAGACTTCTCTGAAAGTCTTCTAACTCCCGCTAAAAATATTTTAGTTTCCCGCTAAAATATTTTAGTTTCTCGCTAAAACTATTGAAGTTTTTTAGATGACTTAAGTCTACTAAATAGAAGAATTACTTGAAAGTCTTCTGAATCGAAAATATTTAACCTAATTGGATTTTTTGTCTCCCTATATAAAGAAAAATTTATACATTCTCTCACATCCTCTCAAATGGCTACAACAAAAATGTAATGTTCCAACCTCTCTTTAATATCTTTGAACTTATAAACATCAAATTTTATATCAATTTATTGTTTTTGTCTCATGTCTTTCTCACTAATTTATCTTGTTTTTACAGATTTTTCATCACATGGTTCTCATCTTCCACTCATTTAAAGGTATATTTATTAATTTTGGATATGTATTTTTGTGTGTTCTATAAAGGTAGATCTATATATAATCTTTCACTCCTTTAGTTGTGATTTATTTTTGTAAATTTGAAAAGATATTAATGAAAAAAATTGGTAAATATGTTCATATTCCACAATATTATCTTACCAAAATTACTTGACATAATTGAAGTTATTGATACAACTTCAATAGCAAAACACAATAACATAAAAAATTTATCAAATTTATTACAATTAATGGAGAATAATTCTCAAGAAAACTTAGTCAAATTAACAAAAGATAAAACATTACATAAGTTCAAAGATTGAACATATCTCTCTTTGATATGTGTGACATCACTCGTTATACTATGTTTCATAGTGATTGTTCTTTAAGTCCTCAAAAATTTGTTACCTATAATAGCAACTAGTTAAAACATATCACATTTTTTATATTTTGTGCTGAAAAGACTTAGTCAAATTTAGTTTTACAAAAACTAACGGAGAAGACTTCGGATCAGCTAGAAACTTTAATAAACATGAATGTTGGTAAACTAATAAATATCACCAATTAAGTTATAAATTTCATTCAGTAGTCTCAATATTGACTAATATACATAAATTATCAAAAAAATATTAAAAAGACTTTATAGTTTTAGAAAAAAATGCAAGTTTATTAAACATTAATGCAGACGACATCCACTGAGTCTTCTGGAAGACATCCAGGGAAGTCGTTTATTTAGGTCATTTTTTGCAATTAAAAGTTTACAAAGGACGATTTCCAGAGAAGTCGTCTCTACAGAAGACTTCTCTGGAAGTCGTCCTTTGTAAATATTGGCATACTTTTGTTAAAAAAAAATATCGAGAAAACCAGAGACGACTTCCATATAAATCATCTAGGGTAAACAATTTAGTTTTGTATTTGACCGGATTGTGTCAGAAATTTGACTTTTCCTGGGCGACTTACACATAAGTCTTCCAGTAGAAAAAAAAAACAATATTTTGTTATACCCAGACGACTTTCATGTAAGTCGTCTCAGGTTATTTTTGCAATTGAAACATAAAAATAAAAGTTTTATTTTTGTCTAGACGACATACACGGAAGTCGTCCGTCCGACGACTTACATGCAGGTCGTCCAAGATAAACAAGGTTTGACCAGAATTTCGGAATAAAATCATGGACGACTTTTGTGTAAGTCATCTAACGGAAAACTTCCGTGTAAGTCATCTAACGGACGACTTCCGTGTAAGTCGTCTAGAAAAAAAAAATTAAGTTTTATTTATCAATTGCAAAACTAACCTGAGACGACTTACATGTAAGTCGTCTACGTATAACAAAATATTGATTTTTAATTTTCTACTAGATGACTTACGTTGAGGAAAAGTCAAAATTTTGACACAATTCGGTCAAATGCAAAACTAAGCCGTCTACCCTAGACATCTTACATGGAAATTGTCTTGAATTTGTTTTAACAAACAAAGATGGATGACTTCCATGTAAATCTGTCTATAAAAACACATTTAAAAGTCAATTGCAAAACTAACCTCTGCATTGACCAGAAGACTTCTATGTAAGTCGTCTACAGCCAGACGACATACCCGGAAGTCGTCTGGGCGAACAGATCTGAAAAAATAATAATTTCGTAGTTTCAACCAGTAAAATAACTTGTTTAGCACACATAATTCTTCTCCAAGCACCCAGAATCTCAAACAAAAGTGACCCACCAAGAATCGTAAGCTTCAATGGCTCTATAAACCATATAAATTTTAGAACCAGAATCTTGTTTTTTTGGATGAATATGGAGAGAAAGTGAAAGAGATGTTGTTTTTAGTTCATAAGAATTGAGAATGAAGGAGTGTAAGTCGATTTGAGGTGCATTAAGAGTTTTAAATTGGTTGTTCATGGTGGTTGGTGTATTGATGGCAATGATAATCTTGTAAATACTTGAAGATTGTGAGGTTAAAAGAGTAAAAATGTCATTTTCGAAAAGAAAAAAACTAATGGTATTTTTGTGAATAATATGAACTTGTGGGGGGGGGGGTGAATAGGGCAAAAAAAATCCAAAAAAACATGGGTTAGTTTTAGCGTTGACTTTGAGTTTTAAGTCAATTTTGCAAATAGCCCCCAAAATTATGATCAATGGTTTAACATTTTTATTTAACAAGATATACATGATCTAATTATAACCATATGAGTAAAAACTAAAAAGTCTCATTTAATAGATATATAAAATAATATATACATATATATATATATATATATATAAACTATATAACATATAAGAATACATATATATTTTAACTTCAAAATTTGTAATGAATTTTCAAGAACATTTATAAATGATAAACTTATTAAAATTTCCACATTTAAATTTTTTGTTATCAATGATTTACAAATTTTATTATAAAAAGATACAAATGATCATAAAACTGTGATTATGAAGTCTCATTTAATAAAATATACTATATATCTATTTACTCTCATTTAAATTTAATCATCTAAAATAGATAAATATGATTATTTAGATTTACTTACTATAAAATGAAAGTAAAATAAACAATCTGATTTATGTGTTTTCACTAATTCAATTATATAATTAGTAATTAATGTTTCTAAATTATTCAATATATTTGTCATTACATAATGTAAAAGAACATAAAATAATTAATAGTATATAAAATAATTTTTATATAAAAAATTTATCCTGCACCAATATTCAGTACATATATATTTATTAACTAATACTAAAATGCA
Source organism: Raphanus sativus (assembly GCF_000801105.2). Lineage (NCBI taxonomy): Eukaryota > Viridiplantae > Streptophyta > Magnoliopsida > Brassicales > Brassicaceae > Raphanus > Raphanus sativus. Next base: position 20,109,592 of record NC_079514.1, on the reverse strand, counting down.
AAAATATATAGTAGAATTTATAATCATCAAATATAATTATTTTTATAAATTTATCCCGCACATGGTGCGGGTTATCACCTAGTGAAATATTAAAATTCTCTCAAATCCTTAATTTTGCAAAAAGATTTCTTGATTACAAAATTAACATAAATGGTGATAGACATTAAATTTGGAAATTAATATAATTCTTTCCGTTTAAGTTCTAAGTCAAATATCATTTTTAATATGAACTTCCTTTGAATATTTATCTTTGTTGATATAGCCTTTGTCGATTTACAATTCATCAGTTCGATTATCTTGAGACTTGAGTCACTCGATCCAGCTTCTAATTTTCTTAGATATTAGGACTGAGCTTATTTAACAAAATATAGATATCTTAGGTGATGAGAAGAGAAATCAAATCCAACAACTGAATCGTAGCCCCTTATCTCTTGGTCAATCGAAACATTTTAGCAAAAACACGTTTTTGAAACAAAAGATAAACTAAAAGAAGCCCATATGTTTTTGTGACTCATAATGGATATTAAGTTTCGGTAATGGACCTATTTTAAAATTTCGAGTCTTAATCAACCCACTAAATTAGATAATTTATATTATTATTTTTTTCTTTTGTTTCCAACCTCATATTATTTACTTCAATTTATTTTTATTCTTCTACAATTTTATGTATTCCGGAACCAGTATAATTTTAATAACATATAACAATATAACTTCAATAATAAGACAATTACTGTTTGTCGACCATAATAAAATTATCGTTACCCGAATACACCATTAAACTGTTTTCTTGACTGAAAACTCCAGTAAGGTTCCAATCCCAAATTGAAACATTTTCTATGCATTAATTTGTATATAAAATGTTCCTTCTGCTAATATATACCATGTATAATATGTCATTATTGCTTTTACGTTTTCAATATCTATAGATTAAAATTTATAATCTCTTTTAGTCTATTCACCCCGCGCATGACGCGAGTCATCACCTGATACATATTAAATACATGTTACAACGATGGGTCTAATCCCAATACAAAAACCCTAAACTAGTTTCTTCGTGAAGAAGCAGCTGAACATGTTTCTTTCACAGTTTCATCCTCCGTAGCCACGTGTATGAGACATGCATCTGGGGGAAAGATCTGTAACTACATCCATCAAACCTCTCTTCCGGCTCTGCCATTCAATCTCTATGACCCGATCTCAGGATTCTTCACCACCAAACTGTTCCTTATAATCTGAATCTCCCTCATCTACAGATAATTAACATTGGATTGATCGGATTGAATTGATGAAAGATATTTTTTCAGACCACCGTGAAGGTGCCAACTCTACTAAATCTTTATAAAGCCACCAAATTGAATCTAACATCACTTCTTCCTCTCTGCTCAGGATAGTTTCCTTCAAGACCGATCTAGCGGTTCCTTAAGAGGAGAGAAAAGATTGATTTTGGGGAAATAAATACATGCATATCTGAGAAGAATATGATAATCGACTCAAATCTGGATGGTATTTAAATAAGCTCTGATGAAGAACCACTAAAAACCGATCAGAGTTGATCAAACTTTATTCCATCACCACAAAAGTCGCCATCTTGAAGGACAAAATCGCTGAGTGAAAAAGAGATGCGATTGTGAGATTGAAATATCTTACTTGGAACAAAAGAAAAAAGAAAGTTGAAGACCAGCGGCATAAAGCCACGGGCCACCGAAAGCGGTATCAGATTATTCGAAGTTTAGAGAGAAGCTAGAGCTCTTTTTAGAGAGAGAAAAGAAAAGTTTATGTTCTATTCAACCATCTTAAGAGATGCTATTTTCTGATTTTTAATATATGAAATAATTTCATCCTAAAAGCAATTTTTTTTTTCTTTTTTTCTCTTACAAACTTTTAAATACAAGATGCAAGCATTTACTTATAGCCGAATTATTTTATTTGAAAGTTCAAGGCAAACCAAAAATTAGAAACATACGGAGGTTCAAAGACATATATATATATATATTTAAATAATCTTCTCATATTTGTATAATTAGAAGTATTCTTAATCACAAACGATCAAAATAAATGAATTCCAAATCCCTCAAAACATAATGGCCGAGCTATAATCACAAGTCACTCACCAATTTTAAAATCTAACTGTTACTTAGTGTTGAGAAGAAAACTAGAGTAATAAATTTTGTCTTGTTAAGAAAACATTTATTACTCTAGTTTTCTTCTAAAAACTAAGTCTAACCTAATCCGAGTTCCTACATTACATTTGTCTGTTACCCAATATCAATACTATTAAAACAGAAGGCCCTTTTTTGAGGTAACCTTCTGTTTTGAAAATATTTACTGATTCATGCCACTGCATTATTTAAAACCTATACTTTTGATTATTTTTTACAAAATCTTTTTGTTTCAACAAACTATATATGGCCGTTTCTCTATATCTGCCTTTCAACTAAATAGTTTTGGCATAATTAAAAGTGTTTTACGATATGGAGAACAAGATCATCGCAGATTTGGGGGTTTTAAGTTAAGCGTTTTGTACGAGGTGATTACGAAGGCGATTTGTCTTAGGGTAAGGTTGACGAATGTTTTGCGACTTGATTTTTATCTTGCTAGGAAACCCTTCAACTGCTTCTCTAATGGTGGTTCTGAATTCAAGACCGATACATTGATCCCTGCTACACTAACAAGAAAGCGTCCTTTAATTCGTACGTTAAGAGGTGTGATGGCTCTGATATGTTTGAACATGGGTTTGATTGAGGTTTTTACCTTTAGCTGAACCATCCACAAAATCATGAGTGCTCAATCTTCCCTCTCTTTTGATTTTGTGTGAACTTGGAACTGATGAAAGCAATCTAAGTTATCTTTTTAAAAAATGTTCTCCAAGAATTATCTAACTTCATAAATGGGGAGACTGATTCATTGTGATTGATTTTTCCTAGATTAATTACTACTCTGATAGATAACAGAGCTAAATATGTCACAAGTAATTCCAATGGATCTTTTCTTGAGACACTTAAAGTTTTTGAATCCCAAGCATTGCTTATAAGTTTAGGTGGATAAGTAGTGGCTTTTGACCAAAATCCTTGGTCGGTTGCAGGATTTTCACAAAAGTTCCAGTGGATGTCGATTCTATGCTTTAATTTGAGGATAGCAATCAATAAACACCTCAGCTTTTGTCTATCATTTTCATAATATCTTTTTGTTTCACTCACATATTTGTGTACCTCTCAGCTTTCCTCTGATGTTAAAGAGCATGAAACTTCAGCAGTTGATTACACAGCAGGGGACATAGGGAGAAGACACTCTCTGAAATCGCAAAGGCTTGCTAATAATGGGGATTTTTTCAGGTTCAAACTTTTCCTTTATGATCTCTTTGTTTTGTATGAGCTTATCTCTTTATGAGCGTAGCTGGTGAACCATGGGATTACATTAAAGCTTCTGAATAGCGTGAAGAAGCATAGTTCAGACATTTTAGGTTATGTGGGTCACTGGATAGAAATAGAGATGAATATTTTCTGGTTGGAAACAACAAAGCTGAGGTTAAGGCTAGGTTTGGGCCAAACAGATAATATTTCTGTGTCAATTTTATTGTCGTATACGCAAAAACAAAAATAATGGATTTCAACCCGAAATATGGGTTTTGGACCTTTTGGTTATTAAACTAACAACAAATAACAATTAATTGTTATGTGAAATCTAAAAACACTAACCCATTAATAAATTAATAAATGCTGCATAAGATATTTAATTTATGTAAGAAAAAAACAATAAACACAACAAAAATACAATCATCTTAAAACTTACTAAAAACATTGTATAATCAATTTTAAAATTATTATATATGATGCAGTTATTATAATTTTAAATTCAATACTATAAAATGTTATAAATTTTTAAAAATTATTGGTAATATCTTATAAACACGTTACTGAAATCTACAAGTGTAAGAAAGATATTATAATGATAATTTGTACAAGAACGTACTAAACATATTAAAATAGAAAACACATACAAAATTCCTCATGTGTAACATTTCCTCTGCTTCATGATACATGAAACATAAATAAGCTTTTTTTTCCTGAACTTACATTCTAATCATTTTGATTTGAATGTGACAATCTAGGTAACACAAAGAATGACAAGAACAAAAGAAGACAACACCTGCTAAGCATTCCAGGATCACAGAATGTGTAAAATTCAAATCATATCTGACTTAAAACACACATCCAAAAGCATTTTTCACTGGGCATAGCACATACACGCCGTAAAAGGACAAGTACATAAACTTCTCATAAGAGAAAACTAACGACAATGTGTGGAGAAGCAGACACAAAGACATGACTTGAATCAATGATTCAACAGAAGTAAAAGACAAAATCAGAAACTATAGACATACACACAACTTCATCCTTTTTACTCACTCTCCTCGTCATCCTCACCATCATTATGATTAACTCCTCGTTTTATCACCATGCTTAATTTAGATAAAAATACCTATTGAATATAAAAAAACAAGCAGAGATGGAAGGATCTTACTCCTCACGCGTAGACAGATCGCTTTAAGACCAGAAATGCACCAATCAATCTCATCGGCAATACACGGTGAGCTTGAGTCAAATTCTGATATGCGGCCAACTGTGATGTCCTTTACCACTGGTATTGGAAGTCTGGTTGTTTCCTCATCGCATTTGTTTGGTCGAAAAATCCACTGAATCACTAGAAGTAGCTGAATCTGAGTAGGAAAGACGATGTGTCTTTGTTTATCATTAGTGTTGTGGGTCTCTTTCATGATCTGCTCAAACATCATCTTCCCAAAGTCAAAACGTTTTTGTTGATGAAGCATGTAGACGAATTTGAGACACTCCTGATTCATAGAAGTGTAGCTGGTTTTGGGAATCCAATTCGAGCAGACAAGCTTTTAAATAACTTGGTTTGTCGATGTCAATAGCTTGGATTTAATGTTCTCCCAACGTATAACACAATTCTCAGTAAGATTGGTGCACACTATGTCAATGTTCATTGTGCTCCAATCAACATTGTCTTCAAATTTAGGGATGTAATTCATGGAATTGATCGGACTCAGAGACAATTCTACCAAAGAGCCTTTGACATAGTCATCAACTCCATCAGATCTTTCCTCAAAATCCAAAAAGTTAGCTAAATGGTCAAAATTAATCACATTATAGATCAAAACACTACATCCTTAATATCTACAATCTTCTCATTCTTGAGAGAGATTGGGTTGAATATGATTTTTCAACTTTTCAGAGAATTGTGCCTCTTATTAGAAGCATTGGTAGCAAACCAAGAGTTCAGAGGTTTGATCCTTGGTAACAACAGATCGGGATTCTCACGGAAAAGCGATTGGAAAGTTTGACGAATTGTCTTATAACGAGGGTCCTGCTTGAGAAACGGATTGGAGTCCTCAGCTGAATCATCTCACAGACTCTGAGGAGGCAAGATATTTAACGTCTGGTTTGGAGGGTTAGGTAAAAGAGCAGCCTTTTATTTGCGGTGTCGTTTGCGAGAGCTCAATGCAGTAAATAGGGATGGGCACTTCAGTTATTTTATCGGTTTGGTTTGAGTTCGGTTTGGTTTATATTTAGTTTGGTTTGTGCTTTGGTTCAGTTCAATCAGATTTCCTTGAGTTTAGTTTTTAAGAGAAATCATGTTTTAATACCTAACTAGATTTTGACCCGCCCTTTTAAAGGGCGGGTATGTTTTCTTTGACAAATTTATTTTTGTAACAAATATGTTTCAATATAAAATGTATATCAAGTGTCTTAATGATTTTTGTTAGGAGTTGTTTTTTAAGTTTATGTTCATTTTCATCTATACAAAATGTTAGTATTGTGAAATAATAAATTTTTATTGGAAACTGCATTAAGAAATTAAACTTACAATTATTTTCAGCAAAATTAATTTGTACATTTACTTGTAAAATTATACAAAAGTCTAAATGAATTATAATATTATTTAGATTAGTAATGGCTATTGATATGATCAACTATATTCTTTTTTTTAACTCGAAAAAAGATGAGATACATAGTGTCGATAAAAACCAAAGACAAAGAACATAAACCAAACAAAATAAAACAAAGACATAAACTGAGCCTAAAACTCATATATGTCCACAAATCTATTCCTTCCACCTTTCGAGAAGAATTCGATATCAATGGAGCTGACCTAAAAAACAAATGTCTTGAGCAGTCCCAACCCTGAAGAAAATATCACCAAGCCATATTAGAACCAGCAACATCAGAAACAATCGAGAGGTCAAATCTACACCAACTCCTATAATCAACTATATTCATAATCAGGTTTTTAAATGGATACTGGAAAATATAATATATTCAAAATGTCTAATATCCATTGTGAGAACTCCTAGAAATCTAGATTTTGATCCGTGTTTAGAAATAGCGAGTATACCTTTTGTTGGAAAATTTATTTTACGTAATAAAATTATGATTTTGATATATTATATATTTTTAACTTTTTATGAACTTTATCTTAAATTTACTTATATGACTTATTTTTGTTATTTTAAATATGACTAAATTTTTGAAGACTCTAAATAATTCTAACCCGTAATATGATTGTATTCATTCAACCCGAAGTTAAACTTATTTTACACTGATGTTTTTTTCTAATTTAAATAAACTATTTTATATCTTCAACATTCTCTGTATTGAAAAATTCATTTGTGCGTTTCAATAAAATTTCTATAATTTTATTAATTTCAGTTTATGTGATTTAGTTTTTATTTTAAATGGAACTGTTTTTTAAAGAGGTGAGATAATTTAGACCCATATTATGATTTTGTTGATTTAATCATTTGTTATTTCAATTTTTTGAGATTTCATTTAATAAATACTTTCAAATAATTAAAAATGTGAAAGATTTTTTGGAAAGATATGGTGCAAATATTTAGGAAAACGAGGAGATCTTATTTCTGTTTCTATATTATGTTGGTAACAATTAGATAGAATATTCAATTACATAGAATATTGAATGATATGTTTTGATTAAATTTTCTGATAATATATGAGTTGAAAAACGATTTTCGTTATTGACATTTTTGGTTCATACGTATTTAAAAATTAAAGGATTTTTGTTATTGAATATTGAAGGCCATTGATTCAAAATATTAAAACCCATTTCATTGATTCAAAAATTTAAATCCCATTTCGTTTTATTGATAGAGAGAACAAAAAGTTGGGCTGTCAATTTATATGAAGACTTTGTTGGGCTTTTAATTATAGGATTTGATTTAAAAAAGGAAATAAAATGAGATGTTTTGTAATTACTTAAAAAATTCACGGGCATGTTCATAAACTGTCATCTGCTTTAATATTATAGATTGCATGGTTAGAAAATCATGTGACTATGATAACATAAATTATGTAAACTTAATCTAATATAAAAATGAAACAAAAAAGAACAAAAAGTTTATAAAAACACAATCAAATCAAAATTAACTAAAGTAAATAGGAAATAAAAAAATCATTACTTTTAAAAGTATATTAAGTAAATTAAATCTAATATAAAACTGAAACAAAAACCTTAAAAACCACAAAAAAATTATAAGAACACAATCAAACCAAAATTAAGTAAAGTAAATAGAAAATTAAAAAAACAACATCGTTAATAAATTTAATACTGACTTTAGTCTTAGATTTTAGTATATTGTATATTGCTAGTATTTATAATGTAAATAATGACAAAATATATTGGTTTATTGGTCAGTTTAATTCGCTTCAATTCGGATCGGTTTCGGTTCAGGTGGTTCGGATTGAGAAAATATCTGATATAGAATTTGGTTTGGTTTGGTTAGTTCGGTCTGACTCGGTTCAGTTCGTTTTCTTTTGTCCACATCTAGCAGCAAGATTCACGGCTTTGGCTGGTCCGCCTGACTCCATACTGTGATTCGACTGAGGGCTCCAAGCATGTTGCATGTTTGAGTCGTGAGAGAAAGACTCAAAAAAATGTGTCAGCTGACTTAAGTGTGGCGTTACATAAGAAATGGGATTTCTCCTTTTAATAAGTGGGAAGAATAACTTGGGGACATAACCGAAGCACACTTAAAAGAAGTTTTAATAACACAGATTAGTTGGCCCAAATACGATAGTCCACACAGACTGAGTTGGTTAACTGGTTAACAGCACATTCATTTTAGCGTCTGAAAAATTCTTGAGTTCACCTCTAAATTTCACCCAACAATATAATTTTATTATTTTATATTCAGTATTTTTTTAAAGAGAAAAAAATATTATCAAATTTTATTATATTTTTAAAATTAAAAGAAAAAAGAAAATAATAGTATTTGAAAAAAGACTTTTTAAAAGTAATTTCAACAAAACAATAAACCATGAACCCTAAATCATAAACATAACCTTAAACTCTTGGTAAACCCTAAACCCTTGGATAAATTTTAAATCTTTGGATTTCTTAAAAAAAATATTTTTAACACAGTCAATAAAACACTAAATCCTAAATCCTAAATACTAAAACCTATATACTAAAATCCTAAACTCTTGGATAAACCCTAAACCCTTGGATAAATCCTATAGGATTTATTCAAGGGTTTGGGATTTGCCGAAGGATTTAGGGTTTACCCATGAGTTTAGGATTTATGATTTAAGATTTAGGGTTTAGTGTTTGTTGACGGAATTAATAATATTAGTTTAAAAAGACGTTTTTTTTTGTTTGCAATTACTATTATTTTTATTTTTTATTTTATTTTTAATTTAAAAATATAATATAATTTGATAATATTTTATTTCTTTGTTAAAAAGATAGTGGATATGAAATAAAAAAATTCTATTAATTAGAGAACCTATAGATTAATCATAGGGGTGAACCCAAGAACTTCTCGTGTCAAATTTTTTTTATTTTAAGACCTGAAACAGAACTTGTCTGCAAGCATTTTAACCTACACCACTCGAGAGAAATGGTGAGGATCCAACCTACACCACTCGAGAGAAATGGTGAGGATCCAATGATCAGTCATTGAACAGTTCAACTGAAATTAAATCAACAGTTATTTACAAAAATAAAGCTTATAAATCTAAGCACCATTTTTCTTATGACTGAAGGAAAAGATCTCGTACTTGTTTTCCCTCAAGTGTAGTCACCAAAATTAAATGAAATCAGTGAATTAACCCATTTTTGAAGCTATTTATCAGTTGAATAGCTGTCACAGATCAGTTCATCATAAAAGTAGTCCGAACGGATTCTTACCAAATCGCGAACATGCAAAACGTCAAGATCCAAAGAACCTGGAACGCAATGCATCTTAAGAAATACTACCACTGATCGAAACGTGGAGAATAAACAGCTACGATATGGCTTGATCCCCGAAAAATGGTACGTAGGCAACTCGCCAACCGGCGAGTTCAGCTATCACCCCATTCAAAAAGGGGGGGGGGGTGGGTGGGTACGTATACTCTCGTATACTCCCACAATTTTCATAAACTCGACATTTTTTGAAATTATTTACAGAAAACGCGATCTTATGGTTATCACCAATCTCTTATCGCAAATCACTAATTACTAACGGCTACGATGGCAAATCCAGTATTCGCCTACAATGCCTTAGCAAAGAGCAAATAGTTACAGCATCAAAAAGTGGCAAAATTATCCGAATACTTTAAAGAAAAGCATTCCTCGGGCCAAACAACCAATTCATCCAAAGCCCGTAAACATAATACGGCATAAGAAAATACAACTTCCAGCACTGCGAGACGTCGCTTCGTGTTCGAATAAACATTTTTGGCATTTTCAAAACGAATTCCTCGTTTTAGAAACTCAACACAAACCCTGAACTCCTTTAAAAATGGCAACATGCTTCCAAAACGGTATTATTTCGTTGTTGCTGATCACAAAAAATGAACTTCTACTTCCTAAACAGACATTAGCCACCCTCGAAAGGATATGCTCTCTTACATCCTACAAGGATAACATAGCGCTCTATATAAGAAATCCAAAATTTTGGTTAGCACCTCTAAACAGCCTTTGGAAGTAGCTCGATTCGTGCCTAGACAAATCATATAAGCCGATAATAATTCGCGGATTTTAAATTAGTACGAATCAGGTTAAAATCGCAAACATGCAAAACGAAAGCCGACTTGTCATCGTAAAGCCTTAGTCCGAGAGTAAACCTAGGTCTTTCCCTAAACCCAGCCATGCTGGATCTTGACATCTCATAGGCATAGTATCAACACCAGATACGAGATCCCAAAATTTGTCTCTTCACTTAAGTCTATTCATTTTACGAGCTTTCACATGAATCAATAAACTGCGAAAAATCCCGCGTTATACAAACGATAGGTACGGTGATCATCCGAGGGGAAGGAATGAGATGACAACTCACACCCTCTCCCTCTAACTTCCAAAAACAGAAGTTCTCTCAGTTTATAGAATAATCCGAAAATTTTAATAGAATGAGCCAAAGTTTTACAAGAGCCCTAATAGGACAGGGATTCGAAACCACCAAAGGCCAGTCCTAGAACATACATCATGGCCTCGTAACAGCTGAAACATAAAACAAAATAAAAAAAAATTCCCGAAAGGATTGATACCCTAGGTACTCCTCGGAGCACCACCTTCATCCTCAACCTCATCAGAACCGGGGACCGAAACACCATCGCCTTCCTCATCTACGTCACCATCGCCTCCCTCGATCGCGCCGCCACCTGTCTCGTCTGCATCGCCTCCGCCCTTCTCAGCTATGCAGCCTTGTCCCTCTGGATCATCTGAACACGGCGCAAGGGTACACTCGGACTTCACCCCAGCAAGGATCGAGTCGAAGTCTCCTTCGGAAGCCATCAGCTCTTCCTTACGAGACAACAGCCTGGCTTCTTCAGAGTCCAAAGTCGGGACCTCTTCACCTTTAAGCAGCTGGAATTCGCTCAGACTCCCCTCGATACCTGCCAAGGCCAAGTCCTTCTTACGGACAGCCATTAGAGACTCGAATAAGACAACCATTCTCGACAGGCGGGCATGAAATTCAGCACGAGGGTCAGCGGCCTCTACCGACTTGTGAGTCCCTGATTCCTCTTGACTCTAGATATTTTGTTGGAGACAACGAACATTGGAAGCTTTGTTTCTCTTCTCCTTCTTCACCTTGAGCAACGAACTCGCAGTCTTCCCAAGGTCCCACTCAAGATCGCCGATTCGGACTTCGAGCTGAGATGTTTCGGCAGCGTGAGTGCTCTCGATGGTCTTTAGCATGGCTTCGGTGCGCCTCGACGTTTCCTGCGATATTGCTAGCTCCTTTGTCAGACTTTCGACCTCTGATCCACAGTCGTTGATCATCCCATCGATCAACGATACAAACTTCCCATAAAAGAAAATCAAGGATAACCATAAAAGGAAGTTGCTTGTGATCAATAAAAAAAAATCATATTCACAAACAAACCTTGGCACGATGCTGCGACAATAGTCCCGAAGGCTCGCCTTCCTCGCCCTTGGTGCATCTCCTGCTCTTGACCGCCTCGGTTGCGGCACTGGTCCTTTTGCGACCTTTGGGTAACGGTGCAACACTGGGCGCGGGAAGTGCCAAGACGGTCTCCCTCTTGTCAGAAGGCGGAGGCATTGACTCCACCGCTTCCTCTTTTTTCGACAATGATAATCGGCGCAGTGGAGGAACCCGAAGGATGATCCAGGTCGTCCGGTGCTTGTTTTGATGTGACGTCTCGTCCTACAGAAAGGGCATCATCACATGGGGATTTGGAACCGGTGGCCGAGGCCGAGAGTGCGGAGAAGAAGGAACGGCTGATACCGCAGCGTGAGCTCGGCTAGACTCCTTCTCAGCACTGTGTCGAGATAACTTGTCCTTAAAGGAAAGGAATCCAGCGATAAAGGACGTGGTAGCATCGGGAACGGCCAAGGTCGGTAAGTTTGGACTGGCCTCACCCATCTCAACGTTGGAATCCTTCTTTTCATTTTGGGAGGAAGACATTTTTGCTTGAGAGGACTATGAGAGAAAAGTTTAAAGAAATAAGATGTATGGAGAATGAGGAATGATGGGTTGCTACTTATAGAAGTATGAGGGTGACGTGGATTTACGCAATAAAATAATAAACCGCGAGAAAACATATTCTTAACCGAAAATTCCTATTAAAAACACTTCAATCGCCCGCAAAACCGTCTCCGAAGCTTGCAGGCTGGGTGGCTAACTATTGGTGTCGAAAACGGTTATCTCGAAATCAACGGTTAAGATCATCGCTCCTTACAAATTCTTTCCGGAAAATCCACTCGAAAGAGATATCAGAACAGTGCAAGTGTCTACGGACGACGACACCAGAACCAAAAGTACGGAAAAAGACGATCGGAAGGTCCGAGAGCCAGCCAGGCCACCTCGCCCAAGGGCGAGGAAGACCAGACCAAGGTCACCTCGCCCAAGGGCGAGGACGACCCGACCGAGGTCACCTCGCCCATGTGCGAGGACGACCCGTGTCTTGGTCACCTCCCCCATGGGCGAGGACGACCCGTGTCTCGGTCACCTCACCCATGGGCGAGGTGGCCTGTCTCGGTCACCTTGCCCATGGGCGAGGACGACCCTGTGTCTCGGTCACCTCGCCCACGGGTGAGGACGACCCATGTCCCTTTCACTTCGCCCTAGGGCGAGGACGGTCCCATCCCGGTCAGTCCAACTTGTATCAACTCCCGTACCCTCCGTATGGTCGTATCATCCAAGCCACGAACCTAGTATCTCTTGATTCGTCTTGATTGGAGTTATTATCGAAGTTTTACGACTAAAATTGTGAAGGTTTGTTTTTCTCGTAAAAATACATCGTATAAAACAGGAACGGTTAGCTCGAACATTTATTTCTTAAGCTATACGGTTCTTTTACGGAAACGATGATCTTTCTGAGAAATCGTGTAAACGTCTAAAGGCCTGAAAACGGCCTGGAATGACTTTTAACGTGCCTAGAGGCCCACCTATGATTTTTAGGATTCAAGCCCAAGGGGACTATGACGGTTTATCTTTTCTCCCGAAATATGATAAATGTCAAGTTTCCGAAGAAAAATGTTAAAGTTCGAGGATAATTATGAAGATCGACGAAAATGGAATATTCCCGAAAAGAGATTAACTTGGGCCAAAGGCAAAGGAGTAAAAAAGGCCAGCAAACTATAGAGCTCTATAAGGAGGGATGAAGAAATTAGGTGGTTAGCCTAGCACGGCAAGGCTTAGGACTTTTTGCTGCCTTTAGTTCTATTTTTTATGTCTTAGCATATCTTTTCTCTTCTCGGAGAAATCTTGTATCCATATCATTCAATCAATAAAACGCCCCTGAGTGACTTTCTCTTTACGTTTTGCTATCTGTTTACTTTTTCGATTTCGAGTGATTACGCAGAGAATCCGGACCTTCATGGAAAGTCTAGTTCACTTGACTCTCCTCCAATTTATTCATTAAAATCTATGGAGCGAATTTCGGTTCCCACAATAATTTTTTGTAACGTAACAAGTTCTATGATTTCCACAAGGCATCAATCTGATAATAGAGTCCAGTTCTACAGAGGTAATCCACTTTGATACCAAATAAAATTTCAAGGCATACCAAAAACTAGAAGTCGGGTTGTTCGTAGTCAAGTGGCTGCTGAGCTCTGCCTTCGGGCCCTGACGTCTGGGGTTCGACCCCTACTTACCTCAGTTTGAGGATTAAAAGGTCCAAAAAGTGACCAATTGACAAAAAAAAAAAACCAAAAACTAGAAATACATGCAGAATCAAGAACATGCTTCTTGTATATTAATAGAAATTTGTAAAACAGTCTCTTCTGTTTCGGTTAAATTTATATTGAGTTGTATACATACTGAGAAAAAAAAATTATAAGATCAAATTATTTTTCACTGCATCAAAACGTACGTTTTTCTAAGTATTTGACATTTGAGGACTGCATAAGTTCATTGGCTGAAAAAGTGTTAAGCAGTTCCAAGCCAGGTTTGAAAATGCAGCGCCTTAGCCCGACTAAGCGGCAAAAAAGCACTGTCCGGTGGCCAAGTGCAGAGATTTTGACTTATTCGGCCAACAAATCGGATATATCAACATAATTTATTTTATGGGGGGTTTCCGTGGTTTGTGATTGATTATTTAGTTGGGTACTTATTAAAACTGAGTTTTTAGTGTGAAATGCAAAGGAAATCGACAAGAATCAATGAGAGAAAGAAGAGGCGGCTGGAAATTAGGTCAAAAAGTTGCTGACAAAAGGTAGAAGGCGAGAGTAGTTTTGTACATCTACTGTTTATTAAACAAAAAAAAAGAAAAGATAAACGAAGAATGCCTAAACGGGTATCGAACATTTTTCCTCAATATCTAGCACGCTTAAGGATCCACTAGACCAAGGCATATTTACGTGTTATGCCCGGATTAATTTACGATTAATCCCAACTATTGATTAGGCGCTAGGCCAGGATCGATCGCACGCGTTGGCCTAGCGTAATCCCGAACAAGGGTTCCAAGTAACGGACTAGAACACTTTCGTGTGACATCAGTATTGTGTAAATGGCTATCCCCAACTTGTAGATGAAAAAGTGGAACAAATATAGTAACTACTCAAAACTTCAAATTTGAAGTTTCATATTTTTATTTGTATTTTATTCCTTACAATTACATATTAAATTTATGATTCTTAAATATTTTGTCAATTAAATCTTTCAATCCTTAAAAAAATTATAAGTCATAAATATTTCAAATTATCATTTACAATTTAAATTTTACACATAAAATTAAATAAACTTTAAAATAAAGACCTATTATTTTTAAAACTAGATTTACAAAACAACAATATTACAAAAAAACTAAACAAATGCACTTATTAATCATATATAAAAATATTGCAGAAACTAGTTTTTAGGATAATTTGGTATTTTACTTGTAATTTGATATTTAATTGTGTGTTCTATGTAAAATTTTATATAGTGTAAAATTTTATGAACTAATATTTATATAATATTTTTACATAAGTGATATTTATTTTTAAAGTTGTATGAATTTAAACTAAGTATGATAAACATAGGACTTTATTATAAAATATAAATACTTATGAAGTTAAGTTTGAAATTTTGATTTTGGAGAATACTACCTTTAAATTTCAAATATGAAGTTTTGGAAACTTTAAAATAGGGTATCTTTTTTTGGAGATGCTCTTATAATATTTTAATAAGACTTTAATTATAAAGCAAAAATATTACAACAAACTTAATAAAAACTCTTAAATAAGATACATGAAGACATAATTATTAGACAAATTTAAATATTACGAAAACACTAATAGTCTGATAAAATTGTTCCGGAACCTCAAAAATTTTTAAAAATATTTTTCCAAAATTATTTTTGTGTACTCGAAGATAGACATTATGGATATAATTGTATGGAATAATATGATATTTTTTTGTATTTTAATATTTAATCATGTATTTCAATTTATAATTGTATATATTTAATGTAAGATTTTATTAATTAATATTACTTTAATATTTTTAAATTTTATATATGTACAAGATTTATAAAAGCTTTATGGATTTATATTAATTATAACAAATATAAGGATTATAGTGCAAATTAAAAAAAAATTTGAAGTTAAGTTTGAAGTTTTTCTTTTGAAAAAAAATACTTAGAAACTTCAAATTTAGAGTTTTGTAAAATATAAAATAGAGTGTATTTCTGAATATCCTCTCGGTTGATAAACAGGGTTCTTCTCATAAGTTATTGTGCACTTATCCATAGAGACAAAAAAAATTATATAATTGAGAAGGATAACACTTGCCTCCCCATTTCCACCGCCAAAATCCGTCGTAATATTATAGCATAAACAATAGAATTATTTGGTTATTTTGATTAACAACGTATAAATAAACTTTTATCAAAACGTTCCCTTGAAACTTAGTGTTCATACTGAAAAATACTTTCGCTTAACAAATCCTAGCCTAAAACTGAGAAAACAAAGAATCTGATGATGCTTTTCAGTCCTCACATTTCTTTTAATTTTCAATATATTGCACAAATATATATGATAAATGACAGATCAAAAGAGATATGGATATATGTAAAACTGGGAATTTCCAAGTGGTCATTCTTTTATTATTATTATTTTTTTTGAAATTGTTGGAAGTGTTGATGCCCATCTTATTATATATGATCCAACAAATTGCAGATATGCCCATCAACAAATTTTGTGCGTATTATTTGTCAATTCTTTTTGTTGGGTGTTATAGATCACAAACCATGTGCAAGAGTTGCTTTCAAGTTGCCATGGAAGATAACCTAATACAGCGAATCATGGTTTGAACCCCATTGACCACACGGATATTAACTATTGTTTTCGATTCATTAAAATATATAAGAGAGGGTATATCCGTAGACTGTACCTCTATTCGGGAGTTAGGTCTATGTCTTTAATAGATCCAGATTTAACCTCTTTTTATCAAAAAAGTTGTCATGGGGTAAAAAAAATGCATATATACCTATTTTTTTTTCTTTTTTGAATTGCATATACCTATATTATATGTTACATACGACATGAATAATAATGAAACTTATATCGCGATAATATAATTATGAGTCATATATCAAATCCAAAATCGTTATACATATAACATACAAAGAGATGCCAAAAGATTTAAAAGATCTAACAAGGTTAAATGATTATAATCGTTGACAAAAAAAATATGACTAATAATTTCTTTAAAAAAAAAATAAAAAGACAGAAGAGTAAAGTTTACAAAACTATGCTTATGAGAATATTAAAGAGTTGACATATCACTTATAATCAATGTTCAAAATTCGCTAGGCGTAACGCGTGCGGTCGGATAGAGCCTAGCGCCGAATCAACTAATCAGAGATTATACGGGGATTAATCGGGCCGTAATTTGTGAACTTTTATACATTTATAAGATTATACTGTAAATACCGTGTCACTTTAGAATAATATTACTTTGGTCTAGTGGTATTTTGTACATTCATGTCCGTAGAGGTGAGGGGTTCAAATATCATATGTGTATTTTTAACTTTTTGTGTGATTTAATGAAGGGCAAAATAGTCTTTTCGGTGTCATCTCCCTCAATGTGACTTTGCAACCATAAAAAACGTACGCAGACATTCATTTGTAACCATTCTTTCATTTTTTTCTTTCAAGTTCCCTCATAAATCTAAGAAAAATTCATCAGATATTTAGCAAAAGTGAAAGCTATAGCCAGTTTTTCCAACATTGACAAGTTTATTGCCGAATTGATCCAAATCGCGGCGGTCCTCCTCAGTGGAGCATCTTTCCGCCGAGTAGGCGGCCGCGTACACCGCGTTTTTCAACATGGCTTATAATACTTTAGGTCACTTTCAAACTGTTGGGGTAGCTACGACTCCTGTTTCAGAATGGAAGATTAAACTTAGTTTTTTTTTGCTATACGCCCAGAAAAAGTATCAGGTCTTGATAGCCTTACAAAATTTTGTTCTATCAAAAATTATGGAACATTATAAAGAATGATTTGATTCATATGGTTAACGAATTAATTTTTTCGATGGAATTATGGCTGATGTTTGTCCTATCAATGATGTCAATGTTTGTCTGATCAAAAAGAAAGAAAAAACAAATAAAATGTCCCAATTCCAACCTATCAGATTTCACAATGTGAGCTATAAAATATCCAATATCTTATGTCATAAGATATGTCAAAGATTAAAGAAAGTATTAGCAGAACAAATATCTGAAACAAAATCAGCTTTTTTTACTGGATGACATATATCTGATAATGTACTAATAGTGTAGGAAATGTTCCATGCGCTACGTACATTTCCTAGAGGAAGGAATAAGTGAATGGCAATTAAGACTGATATGAGCAAAGCTTATGACCAATTGGAGTGGTAATTTATCAGTGCAGTCATGAGGAAAATGAGATTTTCAGAGCTATGAATTGAATGGATGTTGTGGTGGGTATCATTATAAATTACCATGTTGAGGAAAATATCATGTTCTTTTCTACGGTCAACTGAGAGAAAATATAATCCCTAAGAGGGGTTTATGTCAAGGAGATCCTTTGCCTCTTTTCATTTTTATCTTATGCACGGAAGCGCTCTTTAGTCTTCTCAATCATGAAAGAGAATTAAGGAAAGATAACGGAGATGCTTGTTTCACACGCTAGCCCCCTGGTATCACACATTCATATTGCTTATGATAGCATGTTCTTCTGTAAGGCGGAGCCCCGTGAATGCGATGAAGTCATGAAAGCAATCAAGACAAATGGGAAAGCTTCAGGACAATGCATTAACTTTGACATCAGCCTTACTCACTACAAGAAATTTGGGTTTTAATAGCAGAACAACATAGCATTTTTTTCGATTATGCTATGGTTGACATACCTCTTACCTTTAGATAGCGTTTGTTAAAATACAAATGCTATATTTGGTGTCCAATTTTAATTCTGCAAACGATTTTTCGAAAAGCAATATATATCATTTTCAGTTTTGAAACGCTATGCATAATTAAAGTGGGAAATAATTGATTTTCCCTCTCACTCTTGTTTCATTTTCCTCTCACTCCATTTTATTTTTCTCAAAAAATTATAAACCTTAAAAACCCTAAACTTGAAGCACAACCCCTAAACTATAAATAAGAACTTTAAGCTCTAACACTTTAAAATTAAATCTTAAATTTAACTTCAAATCTTAAATATAATTTCAAAATTTAATATTTTTAGAAGTTAACGTCAAATCTCAAATCAATACCCTAAGCCTTTAACCCTCGCCCATCTCCACCTCGTCTATGTCATAACCTCATCTCTGTCAGTTTCTTATCTATGTCGTAACCTCGTCTCCGTCAGTTTCTTATCTATGTCATAATCTCTCTCTCTCTCTCTCTCTCTCTCTCTCTCTCTCTCTCTCTCTCTCTCTCTCTCTCTCTCTCTCTCTCTCTCTCTCTCTCTCTCTCTCTCTCTCTCTCTCTCTCTCTCTCTCCCTCTCTCTCTCTCTCTCTCTCTCTCCCTCTCTCTCTCCTCTCTCTCTCTCTCTCTCTCTCTCCTCTCTCTCTCTCTCTCTCTCTCTCTCTCTGTTTTGATACTGATTCATCGTTGATTGATTAGATGATACGGGTTTAGGATTTTTGTTCCTAAAGTTATCACCTTTTTCAGTTAAAAGACTTGTTTTTTTAAAATTCTCAAGAAAGATGATATAGTAAAGCTCTGAGCTTCCTGAGCCTGCTCTATTGTATTAATTCCAGTAGAGATGGTATGCAGAGGAAATATTGGTTCTGTCTTGTTGCTGTCCATATATAGTGAGACTTTACTGTTTCTTTCTACTCTACTGTTTTTTTTTAACAAATCTGTTTTTGTTACATTACATGTAGTTGTTGTTAAGTTTCCATGTGTGTGAAATGATATCCTTGTTCTTTTATGATGTATTATCGGTTTTAATTAGAGGATCAATTGTTCTGTTCTGAGACTTGCCTTTTGATTCTTAATGTAGAGAAATGGAGGCAACAAAGTCACCGAGATCATGCGACAAAGCCTGTGGAGGTGGAGATGGAGCCGCCTAGAATAAGAAGAAGAAGAGAGGCGGAGAAGGAGAGAATTCAGAGACACAGAGGAAGAGGAGGATGCCGCGAGGTGAATGGGAGAGGAATTTAGCGGTGGTGGTTGAGGTGGAACCAAGCAAGAAAAATAAGAGAGTGGTGGTGGCACTAGAAGATAGAAGATGAACTTTAAGTTTAGAAATTTTAGGTTTTGTTTTTAATTATTTTTTCAAACAATTTGGTTTAGTGTTTTTTTATTTTGACATAGCGGTCATAGATGTGTAACCAATTACGACATAAAATAGTTTAAAAATAATTTTAATTTTCTTATTTATTTTAATAATGTTTATAATAAAAAAATCAAACACTATCAAAAGATATTTAGTTGTATACAAAAAACGTTATAATAAATCATAATACGGTAGCAATGCAAGAAAACACTATCTAATGTGCTCGGCCTATTATAGCGGCCGATGATACAGCGTACCTACTAACACTATCGTATTGTTACATAGCTTTTTCTGGCAAAATTATTACTCATTGTCTTGTAGTGACTCTTTGGTAAGAAGATATCAGTTCCGATGAAAAATGCAATCAAGGTCTCAATAGGGATAGCAAATGAGGGAGGGATGGGATTTTATCTTGGGATCCTAGAGGATATCAGTGGCTCCAAACGGAAAATATTTGCTTTCCTGAAGGAGAAATTACAAAATTGACTTAATGGATGGACCTGGAAATGGTTATCAAGAAGAGGAAAAGATATTCTGATAAAATTTACATTATTGGCGCTGCGTACTTACGTAATGTCAACCCTCCTGTTTCCAGTAGAGACTTGTGAAAACTTAACTAGTGTCATTACACAGTTCTGGTGGAGTTCAAACCCTCCAAAAGAGGCATTCACTAGACAAACTGGGAGAAATTGTGCAAATCTTGGATCCATGAGTTCAATCTTGCTCTGCTACGGAAATAACTTTGGAGACTAGTGCAAATCTTGGATTCATTTCTAGAAAGGGTACTGAGAGGAATATATTACAAATGTAGTTCGCCTTTGCGACTAAAAAACGTCGATAATCCCTCATATTTCCGCAAAGCCATTAATAACTAGGGATAAGTCAAAAAGACAACTCAGGGCATGAGCAGAATTTGGGAAGACCTTTGGTTGCCAACAGCGCCAGCCCGGCCGGCTAGACCCATAGCACCAGTGGTTCACCCAATGACACCAGTAAGTCAACTCTTGACGGAGAACCGAAAATGATGGAACTCGTAATTATTGGAAAAATATGCCAGCACAAAAGATATCTCATTGATTAAATCCTTGGCCATAAGTCAGGAACATCAGAGAGATGAATTTTGTTGGAGCTATACAAAGAGTAGGAGATATAATGTTAAATCTGGCTAATGGGTAACAACTAACATTCTTAACAGAGTTATGATTGAGCCAGTACCAAAACCAAGTATTGTCAATCTACAAGCATAAGCTTGGAAGATTAAAGCTCCTTTGAAATCAAACATCTTATATGGCAAAAACTCTCAGGACAAGAGTGGTAACAAGTAACTTAACATATCCTCATATTTGATGTGATAACCATTGTCCTAGATGTGGCACTGAAAATAAAACAGTAAACCATGCCTTATTTGAATACCCGCCAGTGTTATAAACATGGGCACTAGCAGCAACCGCATCTCCCAGGGCGAGTCAATACACAAATATAGATTACTTATTGTGGAGGGAAAATTATATTGAGGATCCTCAACTAGATTAAAATCCATACCCATGGATCATATGTTATATTTGGAAGACGCGAATGTCAAGTTGTTCAGGGGAATATACAGGGACGCACTTGAAACTGTTAGAGACACATAAGTAGAATGCCATGCATGGTTTGAAGTGAATAGTAAATCAGAAGAGATACCACCAGAAAACCAACCTCCAGATTTAGCGATAGACTCAGGGAGATGCATGATAGATGAATCATGGACACATGGTGCACTCTTCAGTGGTTGTGGATGGACATGGAAATAATTTAGTTGAAATATTCAACTTTTGGGAACAAAGAACCAACGCAGAAGAATCTCACCATTACACTCAGAAATTGAGGCTCTCTTATAGGCAATGGAATGCATGTTCCAGTCTTCGACATGTTAATCTTTTGGTGGCACCGATTGCGAGGACCTAGTATCGATGATTTAAGATCCTGAAACATGGCCAAACTTTTCCACCGATGATTGAAAACTGAAGAATAGATTCACTGCTTTCTCAATTAATTTTGTACCTCATGCTGAAAATATATCGTCTGATTCATTAGATAAGATATCAATGTCATTTAAAAGGATTTGTACTACATTAGTTGTTCTGTTTTGATTTGGTTTCCCAGATCACCTCAAATTTGAATAATAGAATAGCCGTTTGATGAAAAAAAATGTTGGGGTAGTTTTTTGCTAATAAATGATAAAATTACCCAAAAACAACTAAAAGAGCTGTTATTAGATAGTGGATTTAAAGTTAATCCTCTTACAATCTCCTATATATTAATTGAGAAGCAATGCATCATTTGAGGTAGCCACGTGTCATCACTATGATAATTCTTAGAATCCTTAGAAACTAAATTAATCAATCTAAACATATATTATTTTATATTAAATTTATTGTCAAATTGATTAGTAGTGTACAAAAATATTCACCAATCTTTCTTTCAATAAAGCTACAGAATTACTAATATGATTACCATATATATGACAATTAATGATTTTGAATAATAAATATTCTATAACAATTTTTGTATACTCCATCATTGTTTTTACACTATAAAACAATCAAATTAACAACACAATAAAAATTTAAATTTTCTTATATGTTATATTTTGAATTTTTTAAATTACCATAAATCAATAAAATTGTTAAAAGTCTCAAATTGAAAATTTGTGAACAATAGTTTAATTTTGTTATAACAAGGTAGAAATGATCATAAATCATATGAATATAAAGTTTGGTTTAATAAATATTAAGATATCTATTTAATACTGTGTAAATTAAATTATATACCATATAAAATACATAAATATGTTAATTTTGAAATTTAAATATAAAATTTTCCTTTTATAAACCAAAACTCATCTACTGAATAAAATCTAACATAGCTGACTTGGAGAAAAAAGAAAGAAAACGTATCACACTATTATTCGAGAACATGCTTAAGTGAAAACATTATAATTTGATTGGTTCACTATTTCATAATGTTGACTCAGCTATTCACAATGGTGACATGGCATTAATTATTAATTCTCTCTAAACTGTTTTTAATTTTGCGGGATTACCTTCCCTAAACCGTTTGTTAATTACTGCTTTAAATCAATCTTGATTACTTTTTAATCTATTATGTGGTTATACTAATCAAACCTCCCTCGGTTAGTATCCTCAAATCTGGGTTTGGTCCCTAACCATTGAATTCTCTTAAGTCATATTCTTTTAAACCTTATTGTACATACAAATGATGCATGTTTAATTGTTTAAGCACATATGATATGGTTTCTTTCACAAAAATTAACGGAATGTATTTTGTTAAATCAGGATATTAGGTAGCTAGAAATATTCTGAACACAGCGGAAGACCAAGGGGAACCAAGCATTAAAACGCTCCAAGCATTTGCTTGGAAGATACGTGCTCCAACAAAGCTAAAACATTTCATCTGGCAAGCGATATCTGGACAATTAGCAGTTACAAGCAACTTAACAAATCGCCATATACGATGTGACAATCATTGCCCTAGATGTGGAGCAGACGATGAAACTATAAACCATGCAATATTTGAGTGTCCTCCAGCGTTACAGACATGGGCACATGCAGCGACCCCGACTCCACACTACAAGAAAACGTCTCATATATAGCATGACGAAAACGCTATCAGAAGATAGCACAGCGTTATGGCGAACGCTGTATCTTCCACCGCAATCTTTTCTCGTGAACTTTAGATAGCGCTTTTTCGTACGCTATTTAAATATATTATTTCAATAGCGTTTATTTGTTTTGCAATTATAATACTTATAATAGCTTTTAATATTTGCTATTATTTATGTAAAAATAGCACTATTTAGCTGTCATTGCTAGATTTAATATAGCGGTGCTCTTTTGTTATTGTTTCTGTAATTTAATCTGGGTTTTGTTGTATAATTGGAATCAACAATATATCCTTTTTCTTTTTTGCTCTGCCATATTTTTATCATATATGTAGACAATGTCATTTGCCAAACCATAAAAACAAGAAAACCCAAGTTCTGATTATCAAACCATCGAGTCTTACACACAACCAAACCAGAAACAAAGTATTCAACTAGCCAAACAAGTTCAACAATCCAAGTGAATCCAATATAAGATACTGGTTCACATATAAACAATCTTGTCATTAGGCCAAGCGACAGTAGAACCTAATGCATCAGAAACAAGCTGGAATTCTGAGTTTGGTCTCCATACACGGGCATCATCGATCTTACATACCTCAACCCATACCTTGCTGGTGTTTGGACCCAAAGGAACAAAGTGGACTTTGTCTTCTGGATTGTTTGATAAAACTTTGCCCTCTGCAACAGTTTTCCCTGATCCAAAGCAGTCTAAGAGCAAGCAGTGCCTCTTCGGAGAGCCACTTGTGTTTGAGCTGTTAGCCACACTCTACAAGTGAAAATTCATGCAAACATAACTATAAGAAGAAAAAATGAATGTCAAAGCTATATAATTATGGGTAGAGTTTTACCTTAGGTGATGAATATTTAGATGATGACTTAGAAAAAACTGGTCCTTTACTAACTGATGGAACCTTCAATGATGAATCTTTAGATGGTCTTGCTCCTTCACACAGTAGAACCTTCGAAATTGGCCATGCTATGTAATCAAACAGTGCATCGCCAATCACTTTCATGTCTTCACTTGGTCTCCACAGATAAGCCTCTTTATCAATCACCTTGTCAATCTTCACTTTTGCAGCATTCGGACCCAAATTAATATTATTGACCATCTCTGCTGGGTCAGTTGAAATCAAATAGCCCTCAGCAATCACTTCAGCATTATTAGTCCAAGCAATAATCTGGATTCTATCTTCCATTGCCTTAGAAGCCTAAGTAGTCATGCAAATACATAATACACCGATCACCTAACAAATAACATATCTAACCATATAATTTGTTAAACACACAAAAAAATGATAAGAAAGTTACCGAGGAACCAGCAGTCTTCTCTACAGTTGGCGATTCCATTGAGTCGAGAATGACCTTATCGAATGGCCATGCAATTTTGGTTCCCACTGCTTCCCCAAGTAAGGTGATAGTTGTTGTAGGCCTCCATACATATGCTTCTTTATCCACAACGAAGTTGACAATTACAGCTGCGGCATTAGGCCTAAGTGGAATACGGCCAATCTTGTAAGTTGGTTCGACAGAGCATAGATCTCCTTCACCGACAACAACCTCATCTTCCGAATACCAATCGAGTAATTGACACCTAACTTGACCTTTGCTTGTACCAGCGTTGGTTGATGGTGAACGATCCTCCTGAACTTTCTGAGAAGATATAAAAAATGAAATAATTGGTAGCAGTCAAGAATGCGGCTTGCTAGCTAAGTCATGAACCAAATAATTGACTTTTCACTTACACTTTTCCCTTTAGCTAAGTCATGAACCAAGTGTCTCAAATCTTCAATCTCAGTTACCAATGCTGCTTGCTTAGCTTCAAGCTTCTCCACATGTGCATCTCTAGCCTGTAAGAAAGCTAGCTTGGTAGCATTAATCCCTCTTCCCATTCCTCTGACCCTTCCATTCTTGTCTTTACCTAGAACCTTACCCACAGCATCTTCTTTAAGACTAATAGTGGAGTTTGAACCCATCTCACTATCAATTGTTTTAATTTGTTCCTATTATCAAATTTGTATGGAGAAAAAGTGAATATATATTAGTATATATAACTGAAAAAGGTTTGATAACTTCTTACAATGGTTTCTTGAAACTCTGGTCTCACGGGTCTTCCATCTCCATGGGTATGTCCAGCTATCCAGATTTTGCTTCTAGTAATCTGACTCAGGTCAGATGCCTTTTTCTTCTACAAGTAGCAAAGAAAGTAAGGCATAAATAGTATTAAACTCACCAATACAGTACATCACAGAGACATACCATTTCATCACCAAGGCGACCCATTCCTTTGCGACTGGTGGTGTGTGGAATCTGACGCATCCTCATATCTCTGAACTGGTCACTTCGTTCCTACAATCACAATCCAAGAATTAATATAGCAAAACATTTTTTTAAAATGGGAAGATTTAAAAGAACCCACCTTGAAAGAGGGATCAGTCCTACTCTTCACCCACTTTATCCAAACTGAGTCACTGTGAATGTTGCTTGGTTTTAAGGATCGTAGACTTTCCGTGTTCATTGTAGAACGCAGTTTCTTAACTAGCCTTGACTTAGAAGCTCTAAAAACGCAACCCATTTGGTGGAAGACAGAAGTCTTTTGCCACTCTTTGGTCAAATTGAACCTCGCCTGCAATATTTTCCTAAATTGTCAAATAAAATATAAAGAAATGATGCATTAAGTTTGTAAGAAGTAATAAGACTTGTACCTGCACCTCCTCCCACATTGTATCTTTTGCCCTCTCATCAACGTGCCTCCAGTCGTCTACAAGCACCGGTACATACTCTCTCACAAGAGGTCCAAGGAAAGAAGAAAGAGTAACTGATCCTTTACCAACAGGTTCACCAAAGCTGTTAAATTGAACTTCCACCTTCTCCTCATGCCTTTTAGCCACTTTGTTCATCTTTGTTGGACCTCTAGTTCTCCTTTTCTTGTTCTTTGACTGGTCTGTTAAACATTCTTCTTGTTCTTTTTCAACCTCTAGTTCGGGTTCTACGGCATCTGCTTCTTTATCTACTTCTTCTTCCGCATCTGATTCTTTATCTGCTGCTTCTTCTGCTTCTGCTTCTGCTTCTTCAGAATTTTCTATGTCATTATCTGCTTCTTCTTTCTCAAGCTCATCCTCAGGATCTTCAACATACCTCCAAGCATCAGGGTCTTCATCCTGAAGATCCCCAATCTCAGTTATTCTTACTTGAGCAGATGGACGTTGTCTTTTACGGCTGGCTTCTTCCCTGACCATTTGTCGCAAGCTTCCTTGAGCAACAGTATTTTGAGGTTTTTTATTTCCTTTTCTCGTAGATCCGTTAATAGGAGTAGCGTCAAGCCCCATCTGACGTTTGCTGCGTCTTGGATTGCCTGTCTTATTCATGAGTCTGCAAATAAAGACAATAGATATTTATTATAACCTGCTAATCTGCTATTACTAAACTCCACTAATCTGCTACTACTAATCCAAACTCTACTAATCTGCTATCTACTACTCCATTATGTACATCCCTTCACAATCATCCCTAACACAGAAACTCTCATCGTCAGAAGCTTCATTCTCTGAATTTTCACAGTGCTGAATGGATGATGTGGGTGCAACAAACTCTGCTTCTGTCTCCAACTCATGGTATCCCCTTGGTGGCGCCTTCATAACTACATACCAAGGTGATGAGTCATCTTCTCTGGAATAAAACACTTGTCTAGCTTGAGCCGGCATAATATAAGGATCTTGGCGAAATGCAGACTGGTTTATATGTTGGTTCACAAGAGTGAAGCCCTCTTCTTCTTTCACACCATGCCCTTTGTTGGCCCATTTACACTTGAAGAGTGGAACCTGGAACATGTGATAATCCAATAAAATTATCTCTTGTATAACTCCGTAGTACGCCACAATGTCTGCCTTTTGATTAGTATCTCGAGCACTGGAACGACACATGGTGAATGCTTCATAGAACACTCCACTGTTCTGAGTCTTCCTCTGTAAATTAGCGGTATGAAAGCGATGACCATTAACTATATATCCCTTATACGTTTGAGCTTCAGCTCTTGGTCCAAAAGCTAACCACTTAAGCTTCTTAGAATGATCCTTTGAGTTACTTGGGATCTAATAGCAAAGAAATAGAAAACAAAGAACTAGTTTTAAATAAAGTATAAGATAATATAAATAAAGTATAAGATAGTATACTTTGGATCATATACCTTCTCTTTAACCCACTGCGTGAACGTTTCCCCATGAAGTTTCCACAAAAAAGTTTCATTTCTTCTGCACCGCATATCTTTATCTTGTAACTCTTCCAAGTGCATACTATATTCAATTTGAAAAGTCAATATCATCGATAAAACTTATAGAAAATCAAGGAAGTAAAGGTCATGATACTTACTCAACATATGGTGTGAACATTTGTGTGTTCATCATAACGTATCGATGTGCTATCTCCCGCTCTTTCTCTGTAAGTGTAACTGATTCAGCCTTGTGAAATGGACGACCTTCAAGGATGACCTCATCTTGTTCAAGATCTTCATTGCGGTTTACATTTTCAGAAGCTGTTACAGATGTCTTAAGAAACTCCAAACAGAAGGCCATGCATTCCCCTGCCATGTATCCCTCAGCCATACAAGCTTCTGGTCTAGCATAGTTTTTTACATATGCTTTGAGTGTCTTCATGTACCTACATATGAAACAGATTCCATATTAGTCCAAATATTCATTAAGCTAAAAAAAAAAAAAACAGAGTAAAATTAGTTTTAAATAAGTACCTCTCAAAAGGATACATCCATCTAAAATGGACAGGACCACCTAAACGTGCCTCCCTTGCTAGATGAACAGGAAGGTGGAACATGATATCAAACAAAGATGGAGGAAAGAACCTCTCCATTTGACACAATGTCTCCACAACCTCATTCTCCAATGCTACAAGCTTCTCCGGGTCAAGCACACGCTGACATAATTGATTGAAGAAGTTGCATATTCTATTCACTGCAATACGAGGCCCATTTGGAAGCAATCCTCTTAGAGCCACAGGTAACAAGTTTTGCAGTAACACATGGTGATCATGAGACTTCAAGCCACCAACTGTTGGTGGATCAACTGAAACACAGTTGGCTATATTAGCACAGTAGCCATCTGGTCCTCTAAACTCAGACAATCTCTTGCAGAACTTTTTTTTCTCCGTCTTGGACAACCAATAAGCAGCAGGTGGCAGGAAGTTTCTCTTCCCACGTACTTGTGCGTGCAAGTTTTTTCTTATCCCCATATCTTCTAAATCATGTCGGGCCTTCAAGCCATCTTTTGATTTAGCACTTTGCATCAGGAGGGACAGTATGGCATCAGACACATTCTTCTCAACGTGCATTACGTCAAGGTTGTGACGTACAGGCAGATCCTACGCAATAGATTCAAGAACTAAGTTAGACAGTGATAAAAATTAAAAATATTTGAAGCTTAGAGAATCATCCCTAACCTTCCAGTAAGGTAGATCGAAGAAAATAGACCGCTTCTTCCACCTCCATCGATCACTTTCTTCATCAACTTCATCTTCTGAAAGCTCTTCATCCTCAACCAAACCAGATCTCTTTCTTTCTCCTTTGTTATCTAAAGGCCTACCAAAATCATTCCTAAACTCTTTCAACTGCTCAAATATCTCAACCCCTGACTGAATTCTAGGTACTGTACCTTCTTCTACAGTGTTATCAAACCAACTCTGTCTGCGTCTGTACGGATGACCTGGTCTGAGTCGTCTCCTATTGCGCAAGTAGACATGTTTTCTACTAAATTTAAGCCACCTAAAAGGTGTATCCTTCCCACAAACATGACAAGCTTGTTTACCTTTGACTTTACAGCCTGCCAACGTCCCCAAACCAGGATAATCACTGATAGTCCACATCAACATAGCTCTGAGATTGAAAGTTTCCTTGGAGAAGGAGTCATAAACCTCAATACCTTCACTCCATAAATCATGTAGATCTTCTATCAAAGGTTGAAGATAGACGTCGATGTTGTTACTTGGTGCAGACGGTCCAGGAATCAACAGGGTGAGCATTACATTCTCTGCCTTCATACACAACGTAGGTGCCATGTTGTAGTTGACAAGTAACACTGGCCATGTACTATGCTTTGTGCTCTGATTCGAGAACGGGTTCATCCCATCTGTAGACAGACCAAGTCGGAGATTTCTCTGTTCAGACGCAAACTCCGGCCATTTTGCATTCGCCTGAGACCAAGTTATTGAGTCCACTGGGTGTCGGATCGTTCCATCTGCTGAAGCATTACTGAAATGCCAACGCAGATCCTCGTCAATCTTTCTTGACCTATACATCCTTCTAAATCCGTCCTTGATCGGGAAGTATCTTAGAACCTTAACCGGAATCCCATTCTTTTCCTCCTTTGTGTGCTTATCCACTTCCCATCTAGAAGCTTTACATCTAGGGCAGCTTGTCAAATCCTTATACTGCCTCCGGTATAGGATGCAGTCATTCTTGCATGCATGAATCTTTTCATAGCCAAACCCAAATATCTTCAAGTAGTTCTTCATCGCATCGGTTGATGTTGGAAGGACGTTATCTTCAGGTAGCATGTCGTGAACTAGCTTCAGGAGCTGATCAAAATAATTCTCTGACATTCCGCTCTTCACTTTTATTCTGTAAAGCCCCATGATCGCAGACACTTTGGTGTAGTTAGGACATGTGTTGTAGAGAGGAGTTTCAGCATCTGCCAACTTCTTCGTGAACTCTAACTCTGCTTCATTTTCAATACCATCCTGCTGATCTGCTTTGTCACTCCGGGGCTGTAAATTGTCATCGCCATCGAATAAAGTAGCTCTAAACAACTCATACGCTTCAAACTCAGAACTCTGCTCATCAACTGCCTTCAATTCACTTATCTCCCCGTGCTTACCCCAACTTTTGTTTCGCTTGTACTTCTGATCCATCCCTTTGATAACCAGATGATCCAAGACTGTAGCTATTGGTTGGTGGCACAAATTACGGCACTGGAGACATGGACAAAACATCTTTGCAGGATAACCCAACCTCTTTGCTGACCCATAAACAAAATCTGTTGCTCCTTTCTCATACTCAAGGCTAGTCCTATAAATGAGAAAACATTTGACAATTCAGTAATAAGAAACTCAGTTGTAAGTGAAGAAATTAACAATAATAACTTATAAATCCATACCTTGGAAGCCAAACCCAAGACTTGTCCATTTCACTCCCCAACCACAGCTCCACGGTCAAAGGGTTTCAAATAAGAAGGATATATGTAAAGTATATCAGCCCAGAGATACTAACACTCAACAGAGATATACGAGAGAATATGAAGAATATATATAAAGTACCTCTTGTTTGCAAAGATCTTGTAAATGATAGTCTGCAAAAGAAAGGAAAATATATATAGGTCAGTGAGAACAAAATCACTTAACGCCACAATCGGACTAGAATCAAATGAAGATATTACAAATACCTTAGCTTGAAGGGAACACCAAAACGGACTATGAAACCTGTATGAAAAGCGATAATCAGTTAGCAGAAACATCGAAACCCATGTCTGAAATAAAAACCCTAAAATTTCACATACCCGAGCTTTGGAGATAGATCTAGATTCCCCGAAAGTTCCCTGTAAAAATCCCAAATTAGGTCAACAATCAGAAGTTATTAACATTTTAAAACCCTAAATCTATATGATTATCGATAACCCAAACAGATCAAACCTTCAATCGAATTACGAAGAGAGTAGCTAGAGCCCCAAGAGTTTTAAATCGAGATCGAGGAGAAAGAGGAAGGAATAAAGATAGAAGCTGTTGAGATCGATAGGAGATGAGATAATATTTCTTGATTGTGAGAGTTTTTCCCGATACAGAGATAGAAGTGAAACCAAGAGTGAGAGGGAAACTATCGAGAATGGAGGGAAGTGGTGAAAGTGGTGAAAGTACTGAAATTTCTCTAAGTGTTTAGCCGGGAGAATGAAATAATTTTCCGCCATCAATATACACAGCGTTTCAGGATTACAAAAGCTATCTAAAATATGCTTGTTTAAAAAAGCGTAACACAAATTAGGATCCGGAAAATATATCATAGCGTGTCCATTAAAAAACGCTATCGTAAAGTAAGCGTTGTGTCAAAGATTGCATTTTGGCCTAGAACGCTATCTTCTTATGCTATCTTTGCCCCCTTCCCTTGTAGTGCCACCGTCGATGTTTCCTACCACAAGTCATTACACGAACATAGACTATCTTTTCTGGA
The DNA here is from genome assembly GCF_000801105.2 of Raphanus sativus. Classification (NCBI taxonomy): domain Eukaryota; kingdom Viridiplantae; phylum Streptophyta; class Magnoliopsida; order Brassicales; family Brassicaceae; genus Raphanus; species Raphanus sativus. The sequence goes on along the minus strand of NC_079514.1, from coordinate 20,077,986 downwards.
GGAAAAATGATATAGAAGATCCTGAGCTGGATAGAGACCCATATCCCTGGATTATGTGTTATATTTCGAAAGCAAGAAATGACAAACTATTCCGAGGAATAGACAAAGACCCGGTGGAAACTGTCCGACATACTGAATCAGAATGCTATGCTTGGTTTGAGGAAAATAGTAAACAAGAAGAACACATGACTAGAATGCCTCCAGCACAACAATCAAATTCTGAGAGATGCATGATAGATGGTTCATGGACACATGACGAACTCTTTAGTGGTTATGTATGGACATGGAAAACTGCAGAAGGAACAACACAACTATTGGGAGCAAGAAACCAACGACGAAGAATCTCATTACTTCACTCGGAGCTTGAGGCCCTTATATGGGCGATGGAATGCATGCTTCAACTATCCAGGTGCAAAGTTTTTGGCACTGATTTTCAGGATCTAGTCTCAATGATTCAAGACCCAGGAGCATGGCTCAACTTCTCCATTGAACTGGATGAGTTGCAGAAGCTGAAGAGCAATTTCCTTGATTTCTCAATTGTTTTCTGAAAATGTATCATCTGATTCTCTAGCTAAGATAGTAAGATCCTTCTATAGGGACCTTTACTACATTGGTTGTTATATTCCAGTCTGGTTTCCCAGACCATCTCAAGCTTGGGTAATAGATCAGTCGTTCGATGTCAAAAAAAAAACGAAATGTAATTCCAATTTCAAAGTTACATGTTCTATGATTTATGGATTGTATTTTGTGTTTGTATATGTTTACAGTTTAGGGTTTAGGGTTCATCATTTATGTTACTACATAATGTATGAAACACAATATTATGTCGTTTATATATTTATAATATTTTTAAGTCTGGCTGATTTGTACTGACGTATAATTTCAAACTATGTCATTATATTGTTTCCAAAAGTCACAATTACAATTGATATTCAAACTACGAATTCACCATTGTAAAAGAGAATACCTCATGGTATATGCCATAAATCATTTAAACATATCACGCATTATGGTGGCTAAGATACTATATTTATTGTTAACCATTTAAACATGAAATTCGAGATATTTGGGTATATTTGTCGGTCTCCTAGTTTAAGCAGGCAAATCGTTTTATTTTTTTCTTCTATTTAATTTTTCGAGATTCCTTCCCAACTACTCTTTCTTTTTTGGGAAAATTGTTTTTTTGGGCCAAAAAAATAGTAACTATGTCCCATTAGTCTAATCTTATATTGGTTATGTCCTATTAGACTAATTTTTTTCTAAATGGCAATACTGCCCCTAATTTCAATTAAAATACGAAATAATAATGAAAAAAATATATTAAGTATTAAATTATATTTTCAAACGAAAATGATTAAAAGAATATATTAAATGCCAAACATATCAACTTATTTTCTCATACATCTCATTGCTCATACAAATGAATCTTGACCAAGAAAATCGAGAAGTCAATTGATATGCGGTGAGTACTCTTGCTGTCAACTATATTTTCATGTAATATTTATCGTAATTTATCGAGTATTGTGTATTCTATTATTTCTGCACAATAGATTTCTTACTAAAACAAATGAAGCTTCACTATGCTGTATATCAAAAAAGTAGGAAAGCAATGTCTAATAAATTAAGTAGTCTTGTCACTGTATTGCCCTTAATATTGATCTATCATTATTCTATCAATTGTTTTATATATGGATATGTTTAATATTGGTGTGTTTGATATAAACTGAATGCCAAACATTTCAACTAATAAACATTTCAACTAATATACATAGACGGAAAGAACACTCACTTCATTTCAACATATTTTCTTTCCGTCTATGTATTTCCCTTATTGATATGTTAGTATCAAATTTATAAAACAAAATTCATATATTTATGTCTTTTTATCTAATGTAGAAGAATGAAAAATACTATGAGAAGCAAGAAAATATGAGTAATAAGCAAATGATGTAGGATGCGTAAGAAAGTTTATGGTCCATATGTTTTCAAATTTTATGGAGGAACACATCATGTCATTTCCGAGAACTTACACAAAGATTAGGAAAGTATAAGTTTCTTGCATCTCTATAAATAGTGTAAGACTAGCTAGGTAAAGACATGCGCATTGCGCATGATGAAATTTTTAGGTATATAACTAAATTTACCATACATTTTCAGAAATCTTGAGTTGTAAATTATATTTTAGTATTACATTTTGGGACTGTACATTGATATAGACCATGATATGTGGAAAATTAATTAGGTTCAGAAGAAATTATGAGATCATAAGCTGAAAAACTAATCATTTGGCCTCATCTATGTCAAAAATAAATAAATTATGATTTTATTCTATCTAATTCATTTATCGGCAATGTCAATAAACTTCTTTTATCTTTATTAATTACTAGTGGTTTGTCCGCGCTTCGCGCGGAGCGGTTGTGTATTGTGTTTATATATATTTTGTTTATGTTGTACTATTTTTTGCTATGGAGATTAGTATTTGTGCTTAATTCTTCATGAAATTAGCAGTCATCATTTTGCTATCCACGATTAGGATGAGTTTGTTTTGTCTATATGTACCATTTTATATATATATATTTATTGGTGTATATATTGTTTTATTTGCAATGTATATACGTGGTTTAAAATGAAGTACAAATATTTTTATTGATTTTCCCGGCAGAAATGAAGTATTTCATTTGTTGTTGTGATTTGTTTTTTAAGAGAATGTAACGGTGAGATTGGAAAATATTCATAGTAAGGAAAAATAATTATTGATTTTGGGTGTTAATTATAAATGAAATAGAAAATATTACAAAAATGATATTGGAGACTAAAACATGATTAACCCCCTTATTTATTGTATTAAAGTTGGAATCATAAATTATTTTTCCTTGAATATGGGACAGTTTATGTTTGTTCTAAGTCATTTTTTTGAATGAATTGTTCGAAGTCATTGATCAATGCAAGGGAAATGAAAATTGTGGCCGCAAGTGAGAGAGCTAAGATTGTTTCTGTAGTCGTAATTTTCAAAACATATTATGCATATATCGTTTTTCTCTTCTGTAGTTGTAGATTTATTGGCTCCCTCTAGATATGTGATGATAAGATCAACGTCAAGTCTTGCAGTATTGTTTTGTTTGTAGTCTTTGATAGTAAAAGTAACTTGAAAATCGTTAGTTAAGATATTGTCATTGTTTTTCAGTACATTCATCATGTATTGGGTATTTTCTTGAATAAGGAACACTGAGTTTGGGTGGTGAATGTCATGGTATGTTAACATGAATTTTATGGCTTCAGTTGTTGAGTCATTAAATATATCTCGATTTTTGATAGTAGACAGTAGCTGAAAATCAATGATGGATTGTTGTGTGTTGGGACGGTGAATGTAGATTTGGAGTGTTTGCCGTTGATTTTCTCCTGAAGTTCATGTTTGGTGGGAGAAGTGATGAGAGAGAAGTGGTTCAGGATTCATTTTTGGTTACGTTTTGGGAGCATAAGGTGGTGTATAGGCCTGACCGTTCGGGTCTTCGGTCGGGTTCGGGCCGGTTCCTTTCGGGTATGGGTCTTTTGGGTCCAAAATATTTGGACCCAATAGGTACTTCTAAATTTTTGGTCCGCATTTGGATTGGTTCTTCTCGGATCCGGGTCGGTTCAGATCTATAATTAAAATATTGTAATATACCCATTATTTTTCGGGTCCGTATCGGGTCCGGTCTGGTTCGGATATTTAAGATCTAAAGAGAAACAAATACGCAAATTTCATCAAAATTTGTCAAAATATGTCATGTATATCTAAAATTTACAAAATAACTTAAAAATAAACTATTAAAAACTAAAATAAACATTTTTAAATTCTAAATTAACATTTAAATTTTCATATTACTTGAAAATATTACAAAAATAATAACAAATATTGTTAACAAGCAAATATTTCAACTAAATCATAAAATAAAATATAGAAAATAGAACACAACAAAACAAAACAAAACATAGTTTTGGATATTTATGTTTTTAAATTGGGTATGAATTATAAGTTTTTTGTGTTGCGTTCAACCTCATTAATAATGAGTTTTTTATGTTGTGTTCAACTTTCGACTTTTAGTAGTTAAGTGTGTATAGGAGACGGTGTTTTAAAACCATTGGAATCATAGGTTAAATTTGTATGAGTTTTATTATATGGTTTATTTCATATAATTTATGTTTGTTGGAAATTAGTTTTGTTTAGTTTATGCAAACGCTGGGTGATATGGATTGTTGACTTGTTGTTTTGTTATACGTAGTAACGTAATGATTTGTAATTGTATGAGTGTTATATATTGTCATATATTGTGGTTTAATAAAAATTGGAGACTAATATGTGAAAGGGAGTTATAAGAACGACATTAGTATATAAATTTCTGAGTTTGGTAAGTAAATTTGTCTTGTATACTTGATGTAGTTTTTGTAATATTTTTTTTTCTAGTATCAAATCCTGAGTAATAAATTTTATATTGTGTAACTGTAGAAGCGGTTTTCTATAGTAATATGTGATAACTAATTTTTCATGTGATTGTGAGATGAATTAAAAGGAATTTATTTGAAGTTGATAATGAAAATATAAATATGAAATGCAGAAATGATATAATCACTCTAAATGATGAAAACAAATTTTGTTATTTGTTTATAACCCAATGAATAATTGGAAAACCCACATATGCTCGAGTTTAAAATATAAAAAAAGAAGGAAAAAGAAGAGCCGAGAGTTTGAAGCAAAGGCAAAAAAGAAGCTCTTCCATTGCTTGCCACGTGTCGCAATTTGGAATAGGGTGTGCTGAGGTGGCTTAATGAGGAGAGTTTCAAGTCAACTTTATTAGTATAGATCTGAAAAGGGTTAAAGTTCCTTCTGCAAAATGCAACATGCTTCCTTTAGAAAAACTTTTGAGATTTTTATCCAACCAATTATTTTGTTACTGGACGACCGACCACCTCTGGTGGGAAAAATGATATATGGGTGATCATGGATAGACTCATCAAGTTTACTCTTATCCTAGTGATTAAGAAAACATATGGAGCTGATCATTTGGCACAAATTTGCATAAGAAAGTTTGTGAGGTTGCATGGAGTTTTCGTCAGTATTGTATTAGATCATGATGCAAAAGTTCACATCGACATTTTGGAAAACCTTTCAGAAGACACTTTGGACAAAGGTTCACATGAGTAAAACTTATCATTCGCAGACCGATGGACAGTCAGAGAGGACTATTCAGACTTTAGAAGATATCTTCAGGACTTGCGAAAAGTATCTAACTTTAGCAGAGTTTGCCACAACAACAACTATCATTCAAGTATAAGATGGCATCATATGATACACTTATGGTAAGCCCACCACTTTGTTGGAGAAAAGTGTGAGAGATACGACGAGACTTAGTACAAGCAATGGTTCAGGAGATAGTGGAGCAAGTTGATATGCTCAAGACTTGGCTTACGGAAGCCCATGACAATCAGAGAGTTATGCAGATAAGCGCCGCAAGGATTTGGAGTTTTGGGTGGGAGACTTAATATACCTGAAAATGAGGACTTTCAGAGAATATCTAAGACTCAAAAGCTAAAGAATCTTAAACCAAGATATATGAGACCATACCCCGTTGTCGATCGGATTGGAGCAGTGGCTTATAGATTGAAGATATCAGTAGAGTTGTCAGGGTTTCAAGACGTAATCCATGTGTAAGTTTTGAGGAAGGTCAGGAGAGAGAAAAAAGCTAATTTTGAAGCAGCCGCCAAGTGATCATGGTAAAAAAAATTGTATGCACTTTGTCAGCTAGTGGAGATTATAAACCGGAAAGTAAAAGAGGTTCAGGGGATGATGACCATGTTGGTCAAAGTTTGTTGAGAGAGAGAAAAAATCCAGGAGGAGATATGGGAGACCGAGACTCAAATAAGGATTGACTGTTCAGAGCTTTTTTTGGGACAGTATTGGACAGCGAATCATGATTTGAATTCAGGGACAAATTCTTTATTAGTGGAGCAGAATTGTAACGATCCAATTTCTTAAAACCGGTTTGCCTGTTTTGATCAATTTCTTGACTGATATACCATGGATTTTCCTATTTTTACCCATGGTATATAAGTGTTTTATATACTTTTTATTATGTATTGGAGTCTATTTAGAATATTTACATGTTCAGGGACGATTTAGAGATATAAGGTGATTTTGGTGCCTTTTGGAGTCTTTCGCAATGCAGAACTGCACATATGCTTCAGTTTTTAGCTCTCGATGGAGACCTTCCCACCGTTGGATTTAGCCCATATTTTGACACAGGATAGAGCTTTCAGTTAGATTTCCAATGCCACCGGTCAGAGGTCAAGCCGCATTCTGTAGCAGAGGTTATGACCGTTTTATTAAAGAGTGGTCAGTCTACCTCGCGAGAGGAAGCTGTCGAGAAGAGGATTTTATGTCGATCGATGCAGCATACTGCATGTCGATCGACAGGGACATCAGTATGTGGGCCGAGTATATTTCATGACCGACTGAAGCCAAGGAGTCAACACAAATTATCAGAATGCCCTTGGACGACCAGAAACCCTATTTATGATATTTCTAAGCCATTGTTGACGGCTACGCTTTAGACGCTTTATACGCTTTCTTTTGATTCATTGTTCTTAGTTTAGGAGAGAAGAGAGGAACTCCTTCAGAGTCCTCTTGGAACTCCTTTTCTTTTGGTTTATTTATCTATTGCAATTTCATCTATTCATTTATGATTTCTGTGACAACTATCATGTCTGAATAGATCCACCTGTTAGGTTTAGGGTTCAGATAGGTTAAAGGGATTAGCCCCAAATATAGAATTGCTAAGTTGTGATATTCATCATTGAAGATTGTTCTTAATGCTTGTTTAGGAGTAATTGACCTGAACTTGATCATAGAATCATTAGGCACAAGCGAGAGCTTGGTCTCTTATCGGACTTGTCTTCTCTGAGCTAGGATTGCTAGATAACAGCGAGAGCTGGTTTAGAAACCCTAGTGAACATATATTCAACTCGCGCTCAAAGCTTACTAGTATCGTATCGATTCTTCTATAGAGATATCGATCGGTACGACACAAGGCTTGTCGATCGATACGCCTAATCCGGCATCGATCGATGCTTTCCTAGAGTTGACATCGAGAGTTGGAGTTCTTGGATCTAATAATAGATAACCTAGGCAACGAGAGTTGATCGGTTATTCTTATAGGTTGAGTTCTATAATATCATGCCTTAGTCTCTATATCATTATAATCTCTAACACCTGAATAGAAGCCCTAGATCTAGCTACCATCTTTCCATCAAACAACTCTTTGCCAAGCTGAACAATTATATTGTTCATCTTGTTTACTGTTTTATTTTATTTACTGCTTTACCATATCTATTTACTGCTTTATAAATTATTAGCCTAGCTTAATCTTATAATTATTAGATCTAGTGTGTGCCTTAACTCCTTGTGGATTCGATCCCTAAGTACTACAATCGAACCTCTTATTTGAGAGAGTAAGATCACTTGTTAGGGTAATTTGAGTGGTATCAAATTTGGCGCCGTTGCCGGGGAGCTTTGATCGCCATTAGATCTTTTCTAGTTAGATTTAGTCTAGGTTTTATTATTATTCAAGAAAAAACTCATAATTTTTTTTTTGTTTCAGGTACATAGATATGAGTACCAGTAGCAACATGGGAATATGGCTCTTATTAGCAGAGCCACTGGATTTGGAACGTGTGATCCATAAGTCTAAGAGGGCAGTCGACACCCTCTAAAGCAGCGATCAACATTGTAGAAATCCGATTGTCGATCGACGCTGACCATCAAGTATCGATCGACACCCCCCTTTCCGAAGCGATCGACAGCGTGGATCAAGCATCGAACGACACGATTCATCCTGTGTCGAAAAACACTGTTCACGCGGGTACTGTTCACAGAAGTACTATTCATCCCGGTACTGTTCATTCGAGCACTGCTCACCGAGGTACTGTTCATCCGACATCGATCAACACTGTTCATCCGACGTCGATCGACATTGTTCATCCCGTATCGATCGACACTGTTCATCGCGACACTGTTCATAAAAACACTATTCATCCGAACACTGTTCTTCCGAACATTGTTCATCCTGTATCGATCGATACTGTTCATCCGAAATCGATCGATACTGTTCATCGCGATACTGTTCATCAAAACACTGTTCACTGCGACAATGTTCATCCGGTTACTGTTCATTCGGACACTGTTCATCCGACGCCGAGAAATTATGTTCATCAAGAGTTGACCGACACCACTTGCGGGGAGACAAAAGAGGTCAGAGCACTCATACTTAAGATTGATAAGAGAGGTATCTGGCGAGACGAAGAAGGTCGTCCTTGCAACACCAGAGGTCAATTGATTAATGTAGAGGGTGTTGTAATCCCTGATGTGATTGATGTTGCTGAGACAAACGACTTTAATCTGACAAGCCAATGGTATGATTGGGTAAGTGTGAACCCTTTTCGAGGTCTTCCTCACCAAGGTCTTAGAAACCACATAGAAGAGCTCGAGGATCTTGTATCAAGAAGCGAGCAGAATGAAGTGTCTGAATACCATATGCTTTGTAAGATCTTCCCATATTCTATCTCTGGAGATGCGTTTAGCTGGTTCAGTCAACTTCAACCAGGATCTCTAAGCAGCTGGGGTGACATTGTGAACGCCTTCTTCGACAAATTTCTCTATGATACTGCAGAAAATCTAGAGATTGAGATGAGATCTATGCTAGAATATATGGTAGAGGATGATGAACATATTGGATATGAAGAGCTGAGCAGATTAGAAGAAGCCGATATTGGTGACACAAGCTCAACATCGATCGACCCCATGACCTCCACATCGATCCACACCAGCACCTCAGAATCGATCGATACATACTTTTGTCATCGACCGATAACACTCGAAATCCCTAAAAAATTGAGTAGTCCTCAGGACATTGCAGACTCGACAGAGAAGATCATTGATGTACCAAGTTGTTATCCTGCCTTAGATATGGACATAGATATTACCATGGATGATTTATTGGAGCTAGAGGATAGAAAACAACTTGGAGATTTGGATTCGAGTAGAGAAGTTTCTACAGAAGATTTCTTGGAGCTAGAGGATGAAGAACATGACTCAGAGATGAATCTTAAGGATCCATAAACTTCACTAAAGGTTAGCATCGTTCAACACCAACCTGATGAGATCGCTCGATACCCGCCCTTCACCATCGATCGACACACGTCCTTCATCATCGATCTACACCCACCCTATATCATCGATCGACACACATCAAACTGCATCGATCGATACTCATTGTTGGACGAGCTACCAGGATGCACAGTTAAGCTGGAACCAATTGAGGAGAGAATGCACAAGTCTGAGACCTCATACCTTGCTGTCCCTAAACATATAAGACCCATATGCGCAGAAGAAGCTGTTGGGATTTGCAAAAGAATGAAGAGGATACATGACCCTGTGAAGATTGTGGTTCCATGTACCGTGGTTGAAGCTGAATCTCCTATACCACCAGATAGAGGTATACATCTAGATTCCTACAATGGAGTACTTAATGATCATCAACATGTAGTAGCTTCTCAGAAGGGGATGAGGTGTAGAACTGAAGTTGACAAAGGCCCCAGAGAAGCAGCATCGATCGACACTGACCATACACCATCGATCGATATCGAACGTATAACAGAGCATAAGGAGTTTGATGTGTGTGGAAATATTTTTGATGGAGATACCACCACGCGATCAGACAAGTCTGGGGGAAAGAAGAGGAGGAATTGGGAAGAAGGGAAAACGAACAAAGAGAAATCCTCAGTTACCTTTGATTCTTCACTTCTGAGATGGTGTTAGGAAATCAAAAGTGCGCAGGAGAAACTTCTCACAGCCGTTTGCAAAGCTTCGAGCACTTCTTATTGCTGAGATGATAGACAAAGGAGAAAAGTCTATGGAAGAGGCTTTTACACAAGAATGATAGAGCCTCAAAGATTGGACATTGAGATCTGTTTTGGAGCATATTATCATTCTCATCCGCACTAAATCAGATCTCCAGAAGTCAAGCTAATGACTAAAAATAAGCGCTGAGTGGGAGGCAACCCACTGTTAGGTTTATTTTAAATATGGTTTTATTCTCATATACTACTAATTTTTGTTTTTAATTATTGCAGGTAAAAAAAAAGAGGTGAACAGTACGCATGATATTGTAGCTATAGTACCGAGCGACACTGTAGCGAGGACATCGATCGATACTGTAGCAAGCAAACCGAACGACACTGTAGCAGAGTTACTGTAGCAGAATCACTATAGGAACGCTACTGTAGCAGAGTCACTGTTCATCAAAAAAAAATTATTATTGGTTTTATATTTATCTGTTACTGACTTTTAGTGTTTTATTTTAGTGTTTTATGTTAAGTAAAAATACAGGGGATAGAATCAAGGAAGATGAGTTTTCACAGGAATCGACCATGGCTGGCCAGCATCGGTCGACAGAGCATCACTAGCATCGATCGATCGCCACTTAACTGTGTCGATCGACAGAGCATCAAGGGTAACGATCGTCACTTAACTGTGTTGATTGATATTCACATCAAAGTTAGGTATACTGTTTTTCCTTGTTAATTATTGTCCTTATGATTTATTCTTCCACCAATCTTAGATTGTATAACACTGGTAACAATGTTGTTTTAAGTCTGGGGGAGGTTCTATTGATATTATGTTTTAGTTAGTTTACAAAAATATCTAAAAAAAAAAGATCCAGGTAAACGATTGCTCAGCACATTGCCCGATGAGACCAGTTCGATATCGATCGCCAGCACTTCATATCACACGATCGATAGTCTCTTCATTGTGTCAAACGATCTCTCTAGCCATCGACTGATGAGACCATATCCGATATCGTTCGACAGCGCTTCATCTACAACGATCGATTTTCACTTCATTGTGTTGATCGTCACTGACATTAGCGAGCTGGTATATCGTTCTTACTTGTTAATTTTGTTCTATTGCTTTATGATTTTCACCTTACCACCGACTGTGTTACACTGGGGACAGTGTAATTTAAGTCTGGGGGAATTACTAACGATTATCTACTTTATGAGTCTTATTTAAAACGTTTTCAAAAAAGTTTTTATTGAGTCAAGAAGGGGATATAATCTTAATCGATTTACTACTTGTCATCTAACCACTCTTTATACCAGTCTTAGACTTACTGACTGCAGAAGTACTAGAGATACTAAAGTGGATCAACATGTCAACTATGTTTGCACTTGCTGAGATTGTTTGAAGGAACCAAAGCTGACCTCCAACCTAATTTGACATGATTTGCTTGTCTTGGGGTTTGGTATACAAGGGATCAGAATCCTCCTGCAAGTCTGGAAGGTAAAAAGTCTGTGTGTTTCTGGTTCCCCTCCTTCTCTTTCTTCGGCATCTCAAGATCTAATTTTTTAAAGAAAAGATTGATATGATTTCTTGAGAGGCAGAGGGATAGGTAAATTACCTGCGACCCCATTATTCTAAATCTCAAGGATGATCACACATTGTGGAAACGAGGGATAGGTAAATTTCCTGTGACCCCAATATTCGCTACACTTTGTCAAAATGTATGAGTTACAAATGCAATGTCAATGAGATTACAAATGCAATGTCAATGAGATAGACTAGATGAACTGTGTTGGCATCAAAACCTGTTGAAATTAAAACTAATAAGAGATTCAGAGAAGAGAGATGAGGGGAGAAAGGGATAAGAGAAGACTACATGTGTGTTCAGAAACTTGTTTGAGTTGAATCCATGTGTCCTTTGATCGATACTCCTAAGGTAAAGCCTACACATTTATTTTTATGCAAGAAATGATGTTAGTAGAGGGGATTGTCAGACAGGATCTGTTAGGTTGTTGACTAGGTGAATTTGGTTGCTATACTAGGATATTGTATAATGTGCTTCTAAGGTTAGGATGTTTAATGATTTGGTTTGCACTACTAAAGAGATGATGAACTGAGTTTTTAAAATCCTTTGAATCTCTGCTGTTTTCAAACCTCTTTCAGAGAGACTGCCTGTTGGTTTTGCTTGAAGACAATCAAAAGGGTAAGTCTGGAGGAGTTGATATACCATGAATTTTACCTATTTTTACCCATGGTATATAAGTGTTTTATATACTTTTTATTATGTATTGGAGTCTATTTAGAGTATTTACAGGTTCATGGACAATTTGGAGATATAAGGTGATTTTGGTGCCTTTTGGAGTCTTTCGCAGTGCAGAACTGCACAGACACTTCCGATGTTTAGCTCTCTATGGAGACCTTCCCACCGTTATATTTAGTCCATATTTTGACACAGGATAGAGCTTTGAGTTAGCTTTCCAATACCACCGGTCTGAGGTCAATCCGAATTCTGTAGCAGAAGTTATGCCCGTTTTACTGAAGAGTGGTAAGTCTGCCTCGCGAGAGGAAGCTGTCGAGAAAAGGATTTTATGTCGATCGATGCAGCACACTGCATGTCGATCGATAGGGACATCAGAATGTGGGCCGAGTATATTTCATGACCGACTGAAGCCCAGGAGTCACCACAAATTACCAGAATGCCTTTGGACGACCAAAACCCCTATTTATGATATTTCTAAGCCATTGTTGACGGCTACGCTTTAGACGTTTTCTACGCTTTCTTTTGATTCATTGTTCTTAGTTTAGGAGAGAAGAGAGGAACTCATTCATAGTCCTCATGGAACTCCTTTGCTTTTGGTTTATTTATCTATTGCAATTTCATCTATTCATCTATGATTTCTGTGACAATTATCATGTCTGAATAGATCCACCTGTTAGGTTTAGGGTTCAGATAGGTTAAAGGGATTAGCCTCAAATATATAATTGCTAAGTTGTGATATTCATCATTGAAGATTGTTCTTAATGCTTGTTTAGGAGTAATTAACCTGAACTTGATCATAGAATCATTAGGCACAAGCGAGAGCTTGGTCTCTTATCTGACATGTCTTCTCTGAGCTAGGATTGCTAGATAACAGCGAGATCTGGTTTAGAAACCCTAGTGAACATATATTCAACTCGCGCTCAAAGCTTACTAGTATCGTATCGATCAATTCTCCTATAGAGATATCAATCGGTACGACACAAGGCTTGTCGATCGATACGCCTAATCCGGCATCGATCGATGCTTTCCTAGAATTGACATCGAGAGTTTGAGTTCTTGGATCTAGTAATAGATAACCTAGGCAACGAGAGTTGATCGGTTATTCTTATAGGTTTAGTTCTATAGTATCATGCCTTAGTCTATATATCATTATAATCTCTAACACATGAATAGAAGTCCTAGATCTAGCTACCATCATTCCATCAAACAACTCTTTGCTAAGCTGAACAATTATATTGTTCATCTTGTTTACTATTTTATTTACTGCTTTACCATATCTATTTACAGTTTTATAAATTATTAGCCTAGCTTAATCTCATAATTATTAGATCTAGTGTGTGTCTTAGCTCTTTGTGGATTCGATCCCTAAGTACTACAATCGAACCTCTTATTTGAGAAAGTAAGATCACTTGTTAGGATAATTTGAGTGGTATCATTGACCAATCCTTTTTTTATTAAACCAAATTGAAAAGCCTTCTTCTCTTCTTAAGCGCAGGCGTACCCTTCACTTATATACATTCTTATGCTTCTTTCATCCTCAAAAAGAAAACCTAAAAAAAGCTGCCGTCATGGCCGTGAAAAAAGATGACGTTGTGTTTCTCTTTAGTTTCATATCCTTCATCTCCTTCTTTGATCTATCCCATGGTTTATCTCTCTTTGTTATTCTCCACACCTCACGTGTTCTCATGTGAGCAAAGCCAAGAGGAGATGAAGCCGTGACTCTTTATGTCCATCACCAATCAGTGTTCATGGGAGAGCAACGCCTTCGTCGCTGGAACAGTCACCAGGAGAAGTCCTACTGTTGTCTGATATCATTGATGCTTTTACGCAATAGATCCGAGAGGTTAAGATCTTGGGACGTTGGGAAGAGACAAACGCAGCCGGAGCCGCCACAAGTCCCTAACCACGAAGACAAAGGTTTAATGTCAGGGAAGTGCTTTGTAGCCGTAACATACTGGAGCCAAATAATTATGGAGAACGTGAGCAAAGGTTGAGTACTTTACTCTTAGCTTTCTTGCGTAACAAGCTATCAAGGCATAGCCCTAATTATTTCCTTTTTTTGTTTATCTTTATCCAAGATGAGATTGTGGGTCATCACTGATTTATTTTCTTGAGTGTTGAGATGTGTGGCCAAGACCCAGATGTGAAACTCTAGTTTTCCTTGGTGATCAAGTCATCTTCTCTATTTTCCTAATTTCATCCGGTTCTCCGATATTGGCTAATGTGAGGGTCTATTCCGTAAATCCCGTACCAGTATAGAATTCTTCTATCATAGTTTAGTTTTCGATGCATGAATTGAATCTGTTTGAGTCGTATTTGGTAGTTAGTTTATTCATTGTAACCTGAACTAGGGGTCTAGTAGATTCAACTATTGATTGGTTTGTTTGATGTTAAGTGTTGATATATATATATATATATAGTTATATAGTACAGACTATGTGGTGTACGGGGGTTCAGAAATGTCTGAGCTATCAACGTGGATATGGTGTGCGGGGGCCCAGAGATGCTTGAGTTAGCGACACAGATATGGTATGCGGGGGCCTAGAGACGTCTGAACTAGCGACGCAGATTTGTGTGTAGGCAGGGTGCATAAACATTTGCATATCTACGCAGATTATGGTGTGCGGGGTTACAGAGACATATTGTACTATAGTATGTGTTATATACTTATGAGGAAATGCGGGTGTATGGGTTTGCTGTGTACTATCATCGCATTGTTTTTGTTTGTGTGGTGAACTAGACATCGTGTGTGTTCATGTTAGAGCTAAACTTTCATAATGAGAGTTCTACTTACTCAAGTCAGTGGTTTGCGTGTTTAGTATCCCATACCCAACTGAGTGACTCCCATATTACTCAGTCTCCTCTTTTTCATCCTCTTTCGGGTGAGACTGGTCAGTAGGAGTAATTGCTTTTGAATTTGTGTTTTTGGGAGTTTATTTCTTATTTTAAGACATTTGGTTATAAGCTTTTATCTACATTTTCGGGATTTATACTATTATTTGGATTTATGGTTATTTATTGGATTAATGGTGATTTGAGATGATTTATGATGAGTAATAAATGAAGATTTTTAGAGATTATTATTTATTATATTATTTTGAAAAATATGGGTGTTACAGCCACATTGTTGTAGGACAGGATATCTAGTTGATGAACAGCATGCCACATCACATTTGTTTCTGCAGCCAAAGGTGAATGAGCTCCATTGCAGCACTTCCTTGAAGTCTTTAAGTGCCTTCTTTCTTGAACAAGGACCACTCAATACCGAGTTTTTCAGTTGGAGACTTCCATGAAGCATCTACGATGCTTAATACTCTGCATGTGGTGGGAGAATCTCAGTAATGATTGTTGGTGTATAATTAAATCTAACCTGTGTGGGTTCTCCATCCATTGTTATCGCTTCTTCCCACAGCATTACATCCATTACTGCAGTACGTATAATGTTGTTGATATGTTCTCTTTTATTTTCAAACGATATCTTGGGTCTGATTAGTAATCGCTATAGCTATAATTTTTAGAAAAAAAATTGTAGACTTTTTGTTGTGACTTTAGATTTTATTGATGTAAATTTTATAGAAAGCCCTAAAAATTGCTTTAGATATTTGGCTCTGTAGAGTACCATGCAGCTGTAAATTATTTCAAAAGCTGTGGTTTAAATAAAAAAACTTAAAGCTTGATTGCTCTGAATTTAGTGCTGTATAAATAAATAGGGCTATGGACAGCACTTACATCACCTACCTATCACACCCCTTATTGCTCGATTTTCCAGATCCTCCACCCCAGGAACAGCATGAAGCTAGATTGTACATCTACGTGATTTCCATCTAGCACATATTGCAGCAAATTGAGAGCAGTGTTATAAGCCAGTAATGATCCAAATTAAAATTAGAACCCTGCGTCCTAAGAGATCATAGTTCTTTAGCAACGCGACAATGAAGGAGCATATGGTCAGTACTCTTCTCATGGTCCACCAGAAAGTCTTGATCTTAGGCCGTACATTTGCCCTCCATATTTTCTTGATCGTTTTAGTCCAGACTTGAGATTGGGGTAATGGCGGATCTTGTGGGTTGGAGCCTCTCTGTCTAGTGCACTTTGAAGATAGTATCCCAGACTTGGCAGTGTAGATACCCCAGTTATTGTAACCCCAAGTATATCCTGACTTCATGTTAACTAGACCTCATAGATAGATTTTGCAAGCATCTTTTTCACGAACCAAGTGTCTTATAATATGTTCATTCCATATATTAGTACCTGGTATGAAGAGATCTTTAACAAGCAGTTCAGGATACAACAGGACACCAGGTCCTGTTGGTGCTGTGTCTGCCTCTTCGATTAACCAATTGTCTTTCCAAACCCTGACTTTATAGTCATTGCCTATAATCCATTTAGCACCCCTTCTAATCAGAGGCTGGGTTTGAATGATACTCATCCATGCATAGCTTGACGTTGGGTAACTAGTGTTTGTAAAGAATTCTGTGTTCCTGAAATATTTGGTCTTGTAAACACGGGAAAACAAAGAGGAAGGGTTAGTGATTAATCTCCATGCTTGTTTAGCAAAAAGGGCTTTATTGAAAGCAAGCATGTCTCTGAAGTCTAACCTACCATCCTGTTTTGCATTTGTGATCTTATCCCATGTTATCCATGGCAAAGTGTGTCTCTTTATATGTTGACCACCAGAGTCTACGCATTGCTTTTGTGATGTTCTAAATCAAAGTTTTTGGCAGTAAGAAACAGGACATAGTATAAGTGGGAAGTCGTAACATATTTGGTGTCTGATGACTTCACACCGTGTTGGGTTAGCTCGAACCAACTACAAAGAAAATAAAAGTCAAAATTTAACAGCTCACACTTACGTAAGATTGTTGTTTCTTCAATAAGAAAACCTATTGGTCTCCTATTACCCAATAACATTCTACTTTCTACAACGTTTTGCTAAAACTATTTTTCAGTTCTTACTTTTTTATTTTCTTTAAAAAATGGTTTTTCAACCTCTATATAAAAGTCGTATAGTTCAACAACATCTCTTGTAGAGAAGCAGTGGTATTTGGAAAAACTCATTTGATATTCACTTGTAATATGAATACACGTTGTTTTGTCTAGCTTAATAATAGTAAAAAACTTAAAAATAGTGAAAAACTGGACCAAACCAATCCAATAAAAAATTAAAAAACGCGACAACAAAATGAGATAGTCTAACATTCTTGGTCAAGAACTAATGCTATTTGCTTACACACGCACACACACACAAACACGCTTGTATATAAAAGCAAAAATTACGAAGCTATTGTTCTTTAAATTCAAAAGAGAGAGAGAAGAAGATAGAGAAAGAAGTGAAAGGCAGCAAAAGATAAAAAATGGAGAAGAAGATTAGTGTGTTTGTTATGTGTATGATATTTTTATTGGTGGGCTCGTCTTTGATGTTTAGGGGAGTGAATTGTAGAGCCCTACAATCAAAGCACTTGAGAGATATCAACGGCCAAGATCAATCGGTGGTGGCCATGAAGGTGAAGAGCAGCTCGAGCAGTCCACGTCTTTTGATGAGGAGCTATGGTTTCCGGTTAGCGTCTGGACCGAGCAGAAGAGGACGAGGTCACTGATCAAAAATTACCATTTACTCTTTTTAAAAATGTTAATCTTTACTCTATTTCTGTTTCTTTTGGTTAGATCATCTTAATCGTGTTTCATTAGTTTTGTTGGACGTTTTGTTCAAGATGTAACGTGTAACAAGAAGTTACTAGATTGATCCCTCGATTCCATAAATGTATGGAATTTTTTCTTTCAATGGAAAGTAACAGTAAAGTAAAATTATTATTGGACTACAAAAAGTAAACTAAATTCCGTAATTGTGGATAGAAAAGCAATTTCAGTAAATAGAATAAAGTTGTAAAATCATTAAATAAAAGGTGGACAACATACGAGTCAAAGATCATAGCGAATACTTTCTCTTTCGCTATAATTGTCATTCTAACATTTTTTCTGGTTTCAAAATAAATACTCCCTCCGTTTCATATTATATGTCGTTTTAACCTTATGCACACAGATTAAGAAAACATTTAATTTTACATATTTCCAAAATAAAAACACTATTACCAATACACCTAACCATGTATCAACCAATAGAAAAATAAAAAATAGAATATTGTCAATAAATTTTGCATTGAAAACCGAAAACGACATTTATTTTAAAACAAAAAATTTCCTCTAAAACGACATATAATTTGAAACGGAGGAAGTATCATTTTGTATTTTTAATACAATTTTTTACATATAATATTTTTATTACCATTTTAACTAATCAATAGATATTTATTTAATTTTTTTATTTAAATAATTATGTATTAAATAAAAATACTTATCATTTTTTTAATATGCGTAAAATATGTCAAAGTAATATTTCTTATGAAACATAGAAGTTAGTAGTCAATATATCATATTCAAGTGGCCGCTTGATGTTAAAACAATATTGCATTAAGCCAAAGATGATTTGCTAAGCATTTCGCGTTATGCGTTCATGCGTGTTATAAAAGAAGAATGGTGATATAAGTTTTCTTTTTTTTTTTTGCCGAACTTTTGCTATAAGTTTTCTTCAAGAACGAATATAACCTGTCTTGTTTATATTCCTTAATGTTTTTACGGGTTAAGTATTGTATAAAAAGCAAACAATAAAATCAAAGCCGGACTCAGTTAGTCGTGTTTGGTAATGTCAAATTGTCAACCATCGGTTTGTTTTTGACTTTTTTTATTATATGTGATTTTTGGTTTATGCTTTTGTAGTTTTGTGGGACTTTTTCCTCTATAATTTCTAAATAGAAGTTTTAAATAATCCTTTTCAATCTTTTCATTCACTCACTTTATCTTTACAGTATATATAAAAACATTAAGGAAACTATCCTTCAAATTACCGCATCGTACACTCTAATTCACATCCTCAAAAAAAAATTTCACATCCACATAAAGTCACAGTTATAACATTGGTTCACGACCATTTGAATGTGATTATATTTTTGTTCTCTCCACTCTCCATGACTCGTTCTGGTAATTGTTTAAGACTGGACTTGAAACCTATAAATTTGAACAGATTCAGAATCCAAAACATGCATATGAATTTTTGTATCATAAATTTAGTAGTTGATTGATTTATGAACTAATAGATAATAAATATGTGTCAATCTTTCACTCCTTCAGCATTAGATACACCATCTTATTATTTCTATTTCTTTAATAAATAATGATAACGTAATGCAACATATACAATATTGATGAACAACTTTGAAACATCCGCCTCTCCCAACAACAAACCAAGAATCAAGCTTAGGATTAGAGACACTTGACTGCGCCACAAGGCAAACCACTGTATCTCGCCAATGGTCTCAGGAACCCAAATGTGTTTTCTTCTGTTTAAATACACCAACAAACAATATCTACCACCTTTACTTACAGTCTCAAACATAATGGACAAAGGAAGGAAGGACATGAGTAAATGGATCATACATAAATACCCGCTTGTGGCCCCTTGGCTCTAATTCTCTGGCCATCTCCCCTTGCGGTACATATATTCATTATGGCTAGACCGGCATGACTCAATCTTCCTGGTGCCCCTTTCTCCCACATCATTCACCTTATTCTTCTTCTCATCTAAATGCCACTCATTTTCGGTGTCATAAACAAAACTCTTATTCAGTTCTCCTTCTTATTTCGTAACACATTCATACTGTAGTTTTAGACACCACCCGTTCTCGGTGTCACACAAACAACAACTTGCATCCATAACCTACACACAACCTATCATTCGTATATTCCAGTTCAATCAATTCATCTAATAACCTACTCGTTTAGTTATTCTATCAACCTAGCTCATAAAATACAATCATATTAAGCAATCATAGCAAACAATCAAACAAAGACCAATCAATCTCTTGCATCAATATAAGGCAGTCGATTAAGTCCTTTAAACAATATGAGTGTTCTTATGCAACATGAAATATGCATCTAACTACCTAACAACCATTATGTTCTACCAACCTAAAGAAAACAAGCCTAACCAATCATAATTCCAACATCAAACAATATTAAACAGTCAAGTGAGAAATTTAGGTTCAAAACACCTCACCTGGAAAGTAGGTTTAGAGAAAGATCTGGAAAAATAATAGATCTGTAAAACATAGACCTGAAAAAATGAAAAATAAACAATGAACAAGCCACACACAAGGAAGAAGGATCCAAGCACTCGGTGGTGGCACACTATGATCACAGTGGTCCAGGGAGAGAGAGAGAGAGATCTACAGGATTTCACTCTGAGTTTGTGAATGAGAGATAAGAGAGGGGGGAAACTTCTATTTATAAGAAAAGAAAGAGAAACAGTAGGTTTAACCTTAATGGTCCCTGGACTAGCAGATTTTTTCTTTTAAAACACAAAGATTTTTGCGAATTTTTTGATTAAATTTAGATTAAATCATGTATCTAATTATATTATAGTAACTTAAGCTTCACATATAGAGTTTAGGAATTTATCTGTGTTTAGGGATTTAGATAGTCAAAAATGTGACAAATTTGTGGCTATTTGGATTAAAAAGTAACATTCTGAACACATTTTTTGTAAATGTGTCAAAATAGCCACAAAATTCGATGTGACAATAAGTGATTAAAAGTTTTCATGGAAAATCAGTGACAAAATTGTGTCTTTTAGCCACAAACGGAAACAATTTGTCGCATCTATTTATTTTTTGACTATTCATAACCATTCCATGAATAACTTAAAACACACATACTTATTGTGAGTAAAATGTGTCTATATCACATTTTCTTACTAGTGATATTTAAAAATTTGAGAAACAAAATATTAGAAGTTGAAAGAAAAAAAGAGGGAAAATGTCTAGGTTGCGATAAATCTTTTTTTTTTGTTTCAAGGATGAAAAAGATAAAAAGTTAAATATTAAACTCTGAAGTTTCAATTTTAAATTCTCAAAAACCAATAGATGAACTGGACAAACTAAGGGTCCATAATTATTATTATGCCACAAAGAGAATGCAATCAATATATTGTACAAAATATCATGAATCAAAATCTAAGTTAAAAAAAACTCTCTCTTCATTTCTCTCTTTCAAGAGCCGTGATTTATCTTTTACTTTCTGTAGTTAGTGGCTTATTTTTGCTGTCTGGTCACCACCATTATCTCATGTTCTCTCTTGCTTTTTTACCCAAGTATTTCTTCATATCTATTCTTTTCTCTATGAGATGCTCTAGATCTTCACCAGTGGTTCCGAGGAACATAGGTGAAAGCGGTTTTAAATCTTATTTCGGTGTAATTAAGTTAAGGGCATGGATTTGATGGTGACTTAAAGATATTTATTGGAAAGATCTTTTATTGATTACAAGAGAAGTTATTGCAATCTCAAAGATTGTGTCTTTTTTTATTGATTGTGGATGTCCTTCCCTTCAGCGATTTCTTCTCTTTTTGTAAAGGGAAGTTGACCGACTTTCTTTTCTTTAAACTGTGTTTGACTTTATGCCGTGATCGTTATCTGATGGGTCATTAAGAGAGAGAAAAACTATATCTAACAATAAGTCTCTCCCATTTTTTTGCAAGAAACAAAGTCGATATCGACTAAATTTTAATTAACATGTTTATGAGATAATGACTTCGGCACTTAATGCATTTGATTTAGTTATTATTTGGTTGACCAAAAGTCAGTTTGAATTTGATGTTGAACAGTTTAGTCGATTTTCTAAGAAATTGAACCGTCATCTTTCTTAGATTGTGGAACATTGTCTTAAAATATGTCATAAACCTAATAATGACACTTATTTGAGATATGTGTTGTTTCCTCCTATATAAGTAATTTCATTATTGCCATTGTTTACTTCTCTGAAAATCGAAAAATATTTTTTTTCTCTCGAACTCTCTTTTTATTTTCCAGCACTCTTATTTTGATAGTTTTACCACTGCGCATTTTCATGTGAGTTCTCTGGTTTACTTTAAGTTCTTCCTCAATTCTTCACAAAAAAATTTTAATTTGATAACGCTCAACGAAGGTGAAAGAGGTTGTTCATGAAGTGAGTTAGCTCGGGATCTGACGACTATAACTCTTCTAATTCTTTTGAAAAGTTGATCATATGACACAAAGTTATATAACGGATGTCACTACCCCTGACTCGAATCAGTTGACCCTCATTCAATTTTTTTGAAGATTTTGAGTAAAAAAAATCAGAGTTCCAGGAAGATGATAATTGAGATGCCACATCTAATGACAAAATCATTGATACTGGGAGTGATGAGAAAGGTGATGTCGAGACGGGACCTACAAATACAATTCAAGTCAGAGATAAAAAGTGACACCAAAAATCTGGAAGAATATCCCTTTGTGCTCAAGAAGGCGGGCTCATCTTCCAGGATGAAATTCCCATCATCGTCATCAATTGACGAGAGATAACATTTTGAAGATCACTTCCTCACACTCTCAACTTTGAAGTCATTCTTGAAGGTATTGGAACCTTTATCCCTTTTGCGTCAGTTTTACATTTTTAATTAACCTTACTAACTCCCATGGAGTCCTATTGCAAATACTTTTCTGTGTAAAAATTGTGGTTCTTCAAAGCAAGACTTTGATTTCCCATCCTTGCACCTCATAATAGTTTATTGCGAAAGACTTAACATTTCGCTTTCACAACTCAACAACTCCAATCAGGATATTCATTACCTTGATGGTTTTGGCAGCAAAATGTAACATCCCTAAAGTTTCAGGATATGTGTTTGAGGAAATGATAATTTTGTGTTTGTAAACGTAACTGGAATTGGCTTTGCTTGTTTGATCTTTGGTGAATTTGACTAAGTTTTCTTGAAAATCTTCTCCCTTAGTTGTAATAAATCTGACTAAATTTGGTGTTATTGTGTTTTACTATTGAAGTTGTATCAATAACTTCAATAATGTCAAGTAATTTTGGCAAGATAATGTTGTGGAGAATGAACATATTTACTAAATTTTTCATTAATATCTCTTCAAATTTACAAAAAAAATCACATCAAAAAAGTACACATACAAATCACAAAACAGACCACAAACAAAACTATTATAGATCATTCTTCCACAAAGACAAGCTTTGACTCCACTTGATATGAGAGAAGACTCGTCAGAAAACTTCCAAGACTTCAAATAAGTCTTCCAAAATCTGACTCAGATCTGAAAGACCTACAAATAAAAAAAATGTTCAAATGGCTTCAGAAAGAGAAAATAAGTGGAAGATGAAATAAATCTACCTTAACGAACGCACAAAAGTACATATCCAAAAAAATTAAATAGAACTTTAAAGGAGTGGAGGATGAGAACCATGTGATAAAAACATGCAATAACAAGATAAATTAGTAAGAAAGACATTAGAAAAATGAGAAATTGATTTGAAGTTTGGTGTTTTCATGTTTAAGGAGACTACATAGAGGTTGGAGAATTTTAGGGTCCGATTGGTAATGGCTGTAGCTTCGAAATTATTGCTGTAGAAAAAAATCTGTAGACTTTTTGATGTAGCTTTAAATTTTATTGCTGTAGAATTTTATGGAAAGCACTAAAATTTTGCTTTGAATATTTGGCTCTGCAGAGCACTTCTACAGCTGTAGATTATTTCAAGAGCTGTGGTTTTAAAAATAAATTAAATCTTGATTGCTCTGATTTTAGTGCTTTAGAAATAAATGGGGATGTGGAGAGCACCCACAACCATTACCAATCACACCCTTAGTGTTGGGCCCGAATATGGCCCGGTAGCTGATTATTCAATAATAAAGATGATGATGGGCCACGACAAGCCCATCACGAATCTGAAATCTAAAAGAGAGCTAAGCTAGAACCGGAGGCTGAAAGCTAAGGATCCTAACTAAGGAGGTCACGACGAAGAGGAAGCTCACGTCGCAACCAGAAGAAGCGCAGGACCCGGTCAAGGGGAAGTTGTTGCAGATTCCACCTCAAGCGGAGAGGATCTCGGAGATTAGTTGCAAACAACCTAAAGAAGTCCAAAGCTATAAAAAGAGAAGGTCGAAGACCAAGAAGAGGATCCGATCCTATTGATATTCTACTCAATATTCATAAAAACATTCTCATTGTAATTCTCTTGTAATCTTTGTATTCATCAAAGATCATCTTTTGTAACCATCCCATTTCTATTATATCAATACAAATCGAAGTTCATTCATCAAGTTCTTACGGGATTCAGCCCGCGATAATCTTTCCCAAACCTTTCCTAAACATAAAACCTGATCTAAAATCTAGGTGTGAGTTTTACCCCTCACAATTGGCGCCGTCTGTGGGGAAGAAACAATCGAATCCCTTACTCTAACTCGAGGATGAACCCTACCGATCAGACAACAACCCCGTCTGACCTTAACCTCCCGATTCAGAGCGATGGCTCACCGAATGACGGAGGCTCTAGTCTCGTAATCACAGAGCCTCAACGTGGCGACCACCGATCTGGGCGACAGCTTCCGGTTTATGCTCGAACGAGCCAAACTACAACCGGAGTTACTAACCCGAGGTCATCAGGTGGAAACACCTCCGAGCTCCCGATTACCGAGAATCCTCAGCAGCAAGCCATTCCGAATCAAACGGAGGCTCAGCTCTCTGAGATCCGCCAGATGATGATACAATTAGTAGACCGAGCTCAGGAAAGTGAGCGCACGATGCATCAGCTGACTGTACGTCAACAACGATTCGAAGAGATAACTAGATCTCTAAACGCAACAACCCAACCACCGCAACGTCAAGCTCCGGGGGTCATCTTCCATGATCGATTAACCGATCCCTCTTTTCCCCGAGCACGTTTAAACTTTTCTCCGGATAGCACTGCCCCGGAAGGACGCGGATCTGCTTTCCAGACACCTCATACTGGAACAATTCCCGTGTTCAATCCACCTAATGCCAGTGCTATGGGAAGTAACATAGCGACAACTAGTTCCACACCCGGTCAGGTCACTGACAGAAGTACTCGTTTACCTCCTCCGCCACCTGATCCTAGGTCCGGAGCAGGAATATCCTTCCCATCTGGAGGCAGAGCGTCAGCTTCGGTTTATCAAACTAGAAGCTCGGTCCCGAATGGGGACGGTTATCAAAGGATAAACTCCGATAACCCAAGAAATGCCGAGCGACTTAGCCCACCAACCGCATGGGAAGATGAGCCAACTCGATTCCGTCAGGAACCTACCCATCGGGTACCTGCGAACGATCCAAACATCCTTCCGTTTGAAGGACCTGAAGCTATCCGTAGATATATGGAGCAAACTCACGCGGCTCTCCAGAAATTGGGAGCTCAAGTCCATAAAGCTACGAGTTCTGCTCCCGAAATCGATAGCTTAATCGAAGAAACCCGTGGAACTCCATTCACGGACAGAATTGCCAGCTCTCACATAAGAGATACCCGAAAAATCAGAATTCCTGAGTATGATGGGACCTCCGACCCGAAAGCCTATTTGAGAGCTTTCCGATTGGCAATTGTTAAAGCCCATTTCACTCAGGAAGAATGTGAAGCAGGTTACTGTAGAACATTCGCCGAAAATTTGGTCGGAACAGCCCTTGAGTGGTTCTCCGGTCTCGAGCCAGCCTCGATAGACAATTTCGATCAATTAACCAACGCCTTTATGAAGCAATACTCAACCCATATCCGGAAGCAAGCCTCCGAGGCCGACCTTTGGAAGGTCAGTCAAGGAATGGGAGATTCATTACGAGTCTACATTGAGAAATTCAGGGCAATAAGAACTAAGCTCTCGAATCCTAACGACCTAGTCGCCATCGAGGCCCTTAGGAGAGGTCTGTTCTATAGATCGAAATTCTGGTCAGAGTTAACACTCAATGCTCCTCCAACTATCGATGACGCTCTTCATAGAGCCACCAAATATATAACTTTGGAGGAGGAGACAGCTGCACTGGATAAACTCCACAAGAAACCTCAGAATCATTCGAAAGGTGATTCCTCCGAGACTAAGGGACCTCATAAAAAGGGTAACCCTCGAAATAATCAAACTCAGGGAGAACATTCCTACGCAATCGAGGAAGACAAGGAAGAGAAACCTGTTGCAGCAGCAAACAAAACTCCCTGGTCAAAAGGCTTCGATAAAGGCAAACGTTGCTCTTATCACGATCGCGAAGGACACTCAACCGAAGAGTGTTGGGACCTCCAACGCCAGCTGGCAGCTAAATTCGCAGCTGGAGAAATAAAGGGCGTGGACCTTAAAAAGCCGCCACCTTATCAGAAAAGAGGTTCCAGGGACACTTCCCCGAAACGCGAGAGGTCACCTGAGAAGGAGACCGATTCGCCACCTCCAGCTCCCAAAAAAAGAGTCGACATGATTCTTGGGAAATTCCCCCAAGGAAAAAGTTTACAAGTCGAAGCTCTCTTGAGCAAACCGTCCCCTCAATCAAGCCCCGACTCGAGGGTGGACTGTATCCTTGGAGGATCAGACATATGTCAAGACTCCGTCAATTCCATTAAGAATCACGTGCGGAAGGCTGTGTCTAACACTGGACCTAAGCCTCCTAACCCTGAATCCAATACTAAGATTTCTTTCTGGGAGAGCGAGACCTCAAACCTTGACAGACCTCACGATGATGCGTTGATCGTCACCTTGAACATCGCAGGATACGAGGTTCCTAAGCTCATGATAGACACAGGAAGCTCTGTCGACCTCATTTTCTATAACACCCTAAAAGGGATGGAAATAGACGACTACGAAATTATTGGCCAAAAAGCTAACCTCGTAGGCTTCTCCGGAGAAACAGCTACCTCATTGGGAACTATCAAGCTCCCAGTCATAGCTGGCGGAATAATGAAAATGACCAACTTAGTAGTCATCGATAGACCTTCCCCGTTCCACGCGATTTTGGGAAGACCTTGGATCCACAAAATGAAGGCAGTAGCCTCAACGTACCATCAGTGCGTAAAATTCCCAACACCCGAAGGGATAGCTACCATACATGGTAGCCAGAAGATATCCAGGATCTGCTATTTGGGAGGATTCGAAATCCTCAAAAAGTCCCCCCAATAGCAATTACAGATCCAGGAGGGTCGCGAAATGCAACAAAATATTCGAGGTCCCCCCAGGAACTTAACCGAAAAAGTTTGCATCGACGACTCAGATCCTGAAAGACAGGTGAGCATCGGGTCCGAGCTACCTCTTGAGACAAAAAAGGAGCTCATCGATTTTTTGAAAAGCAATGTCAAAACCTTTGCATGGTCCACCAACGACATGAAAGGAATAGATCCGAACGTCACCACCCATAAGCTAAAAGTTGACCCTACTTTCAAACCGATCAAACAGAAGCGTCGTAAGCTAGGTCTCGAAAAGGCTCAAGCTGTTAACGACGAAGTTGACCGACTTACGAAAGCTGGGTCCATTCGAGAGGTACATTACCCCGACTGGTTAGCTAACCCAGTAGTGGTAAAGAAGAAAAACGGGAAGTGGAGAATCTGTGTAGATTTCACAGACCTAAACAAAGCTTGCCCTAAAGACAGCTTCCCGTTACCTCACATCGACCGCCTAGTTGAAGCAACAGCTGGCCATCGACTCCTATCCTTCATGGATGCCTTCTCAGGGTATAACCAAATCATGATGGATCCTGAGGACCAGGAGAAAACTGCATTCATAACCGAACGAGGAACCTACTGTTATAAGGTTATGCCATTCGGATTAAAGAACGCAGGAGCTACCTATCAGAGGCTAGTAAATAAGATGTTTGCTGGACAACTTGGAAAAACCATGGAGGTCTATATCGACGACATGCTAGTCAAATCCTCAGCTGGGGAAGATCATATCTCCCATTTAAGGGAATGCTTCGATATCCTGAACAAGTACGATATGAAGCTCAATCCCACTAAATGTACTTTCGGGGTACCCTCAGGCGAGTTCCTAGGCTATCTCGTAACCGAAAGAGGCATTGAAGCCAACCCGCAGCAGATAGCAACCTTCCTAGAAATGCCGTCACCTAAGACGACCAGGGAGGTGCAGAGACTGACTGGACGAATCGCGGCGTTGAATCGATTCATATCCAAGTCTACCGATAAATGTCTCCCATTTTACAAGCTCCTAAGAAATAATAAGAAGTTCTTATGGGACGAGAAATGTGAGGAAGCCTTCAAGCAATTGAAAGCTTACCTCTCCGAACCTCCGATCCTATCTAAACCAGTAGAAGGAGAGCCATTGTACCTATATCTCGCTGTATCAACTGCTGCAGTCAGCGGCGTTCTAGTACGAGAAGAACAAAACGAACAAAGACCTGTCTATTACACCAGTAAAAGTTTGATAGATGCCGAAACCAGGTACCCTGCGATGGAAAAACTAGCTCTAGCAGTCGTAACAGCTGCCAGAAAATTGCGACCTTACTTCCAATCGCATTCGATCGTTGTAATGACCTCACAACCATTACGAATGATCTTGCACAGCCCCAGCCAGTCAGGGCGATTGGCTAAATGGGCCATAGAGCTCAGCGAATATGATATTGAGTATAGACCTCGAGCAGCAGCGAAAGCCCAGGTCCTTGCTGACTTTATCATTGAGCTAACATCCGAACAGTTAGACTCCGAAATGGAATCTCTGAAGTGGAGCCTTTATGTCGACGGAGCCTCATCAAAACAGGGCTCCGGTATCGGCCTAAGGTTAACTTCTTCAGCAGGAGAAACCATCGAGCAGTCATATAGGCTCGGATTCAACGCCTCAAACAACGAAGCTGAATATGAAGCACTAATCGCAGGGTTGAAGCTCGCCCTAAGCCTCGGAATCCGAGAGCTAAACGCTTATAGTGATTCACAGCTAGTAGCTAGCCAGTTTCACGGAGAATATGAAACGAGGGACGAAAGAATGGGGGCATATCTCGAAGTCGTCCAGAACCTCACTAGGCAGTTCGACAAATTCGAGCTAACGAGAATCCCACGAGGAGAGAACTCCTCAGCAGATGCGTTGGCTGCTTTAGCTTCCACGTCAGACCCTCTCGTAAAACGAATCATACCCGTAGAAGGAATCGAGAAACCAAGCATCGACATAGCTACTAAAGCTGAGAAAGAGAGCAAGTTAACAGCGCAACTCGAAGGTACCTGCCCTGAAACGGTAGCTACCCAGGTTTTCACAACATTTTGGTTTCCAAAAACCAGAATATGCAGCCCAAAAAAGCATACCTCCGGGAACACGATCCAAATCACGGAAGATATTCCTCGAAATTCAGACTCCTTAGAGCCTGATCTCGAGAATACCCCCGGGGGCACCAACTCAGACCCAATCATCTGCAGAGTTAAGACCAGAAGCCGTACAGCTCTCAAAAATTCATCTGGAGGTATTCCTCGGAATTCAGACTCCCTGGAGCCCAATCCTACCAATACCTCCGGGGGCACCACGACACCAGGTCCCGAACAGGAACCTCCCT
The DNA here is from genome assembly GCF_000801105.2 of Raphanus sativus. Taxonomy (NCBI): domain Eukaryota; kingdom Viridiplantae; phylum Streptophyta; class Magnoliopsida; order Brassicales; family Brassicaceae; genus Raphanus; species Raphanus sativus. Next base: position 20,048,464 of record NC_079514.1, on the reverse strand, counting down.
CGTCTCTCCATAACAAAGTCGTAGGAAGGGAGGATTGGAGAATTCCAATCACGCAATACATCCTGGAGGGAAAGACTCCACCCAATAAATGGGAGGCTCGAAAGCTCAAAGCATTAAGCGCAAGATATTGCGTAACCGAATCTGTCCTCCTCAAACGAAGCATTTCCGGACCTTACCTAAAATGCGTCCATGGCTCCGTTGCTATGAGACTCATGAAGGAAATGCACGACGGTTCCTGCGGGAACCACTCTGGAGGAAGAGCTCTAGCCATCAGAATCAAAAGACAAGGATATTTCTGGCCTACCATTATTGCAGATTGCGAGGCCTATTCCTCCTCATGCGACAAATGCCAGAGGCATGCACCGATTATACACCAACCTGCGGAGAAGCTGTCTAACATATCCGCCCCTTACCCATTTATGAGATGGTCCATGGATATCGTGGGACCACTAGTACCATCAGGAAGTGGAAAGAAGAAGCTACGCTTCCTCTTAGTCTTAACGGACTACTTCACGAAATGGATAGAGGCCGAAGCTTTCCAGCAGGTAACCAGGTTCGAGGTCGAGCAATTTGTATGGAAAGATATCGTGTGTAGACACGGCGTCCCGTACGAAATCGTAACTGATAATGGAGGACAATTCATATCCCACGATTTCAAAATATTTTGTGACAAGTGGAATATCCGCCTGACCTTCTCATCACCTCGCCGACCTCAAGGTAACGGACAGGCGGAGGCTGCTAATAAATCAGTATTAGCAAACCTCAAGAAACGCCTCGGAACCCAGAAGGAATTCTGGTCAGAGAAGTTACTTGAAGTACTTTGGGCATGTCGGACCACCCCACGAAAAGCTACAGAAGAAACTCCTTTCTCCTTAGCATATGGGATGGAAGCCGTCGTTCCAGCCGAAACCATTGCTGGTAGCCTACGCCGGGAACTCTGTACATCCAATCCCGCAGCTAATGATCAACTCCTAACTGACAGCCTCGATCTAATCGAGGAAAGGCGGGACCGAGCTTTGATTCGCATTCAGAACTATCAGCAAGCAATGGCACGACAGTACAATTCCAAAGTCAGGCTCCGACAGTTCGCTGTTGGTGACCTAGTACTTAGGAAAGTTTTCGAAGGAACCAAAGAACCAAATGCTGGGAAGTTAGGAACCAACTGGGAAGGTCCCTACCAGATCATCCACGTGGTACGACCTGGCGTCTACAAACTCCGAAAGGTGCGAACTGGGGTACCTGAAATCAGATCGTGGAATGCCACGAATCTTAAGAGATATTATCATTAGGTACCTAAAACTCCTGAACTACGTTAGGCTTGATCCCTTGACTGGGTACGTAGGCAACTCCGTCATGAGTGCAGCCCCAACCTCATTTCAACACTTCGTTCACTACAATCAAAGGGGGCATATGTCTGATTAAAGTCACATAGCCCACGCAGCAAACGTATGATCGTTATAATACAGCAAGTGTATGATTACTATGATACCATGTATCCAACTATCAATAAAGAAATCATTTTCGATATCTCAATTCTTTAACCAAACAGGTCCCTGTAAACATGGACCTGGGGTCCTAAAAACCCTTCGGATTAGCTCAGGTCTCAACAAACCCGGACCTAAGGTCTTAAAATCCTTAACAATCCTAAAGGTCTTAAAATCCTTCGAAGAATATCAGGTCTCGACGAACCTGGATCTAAGGTCTTAAAATCCTTACCAAATCTCCAAGGTCTTAAAATCCTTGTCAATTCTCCAAGGTCTTAAAATCCTTATCAAATCTTCGAGGTCTTAAAATCCTCATCAAATCACAAAGGTCTTAAAATCCTTGTCAAACCTCAGAAGGTCTTAAAATCCTAAGCAAGTCTCAACGGGTCTTAAAATCCCACAAACAAGTTCAGGTTCCCAAGAACCCCCACCTAAGGTGTCCAGAACTTAGGTTCCTAAAAACCCTAAGCTAATCCCGATACTTCAAGAAATCCTCTTAAGGAACAAAAAAACGACCAAAGTCTTCCAGACTTATCGTAAGGATCGATTATGATTAAGCTGTCATATTTCACGACTAAAGCCAAAAACTAAAAACGAAACAAGAAAACCAAGTTTGAAATTAAACAAGGGTTTAAAAGCCTCCCCAGGCTAACCAAAGATTCAAAATGCAACAGATAAAGGTTTAAAAGCCTCCTCAGGCTATAAGTTTGAGAAACAAATGAAAACAAAGCCCATCGGGCAGAAATCCTAGAAAACACGAAAGAGCATCAGTTCTTAAACTTCCTTGTCATCCGAGCTCTTCTCAGCTCCCTTGCCAGCTGGATCTTCCTCCTCAGGAACCTCCTCCATCTCCTTGTCGCTACCTCCAGAGGCGGTTTCGACTGGGGCTGAGTAAGAACCCACCAATCCCAAATTAGAACCGAACTCTCCGGAAAAGGAGAGGTTAAACATATTAATCTCGAAAGTACCTGAACTCTCAGAGAGTTGGGGAAGAGGGAGCTTGCCAATCGAGAAGTCCGAAACCTGAGCCTTCTCGTACGCCGCAACAGCTTCCGGCATTAGCGCCACCAAGTTATCATACTCATCTTGAGTACTCTTAATCTCACCATCCAGTATGTCCTTCAGGAGCTCGGTGTTGGCTTGAATCTCTTGGGCATGAACTAGGAGGTCGACTTCATCTTTCTTCTTGGAGAACTTCTCCTTGACAATAACCAGAATCTTGTTGTAGGCTTCAGCTACCTCCTTCTTTCCCCTCCGGACGGCTAGCCTGACCTCAGCTTCCTTGTTCTTCTGGCTGTTCTGGGATGTGGAGATCAGCTCCTTGACTTGATACTCGGCTATCTTCCGGGCAGCATCCAACTCCCCAATCTTCCTATTCTTCACCTGGAGGTCAATCAGCTGGCTCTCGATCGTCCCTTGCTGAGCATCACACTTAGAGCCAAGTCTCTTCACCTCGGCTTGGAGATCCGAGATCAGAGCTCGAGTCTGGTTGAGCTCAGTCTTGTTGGCCTTGACCAACTCAGTGACCTGGGCTAATTCCTCAGCGCTAGGAGCATTGTGTACAGCGTCCTCAAACTTGAATTGAGCTCTGTTAATAGCTCCAGCCAGCTGCGGAAAACGGAAAACGATTTAGTAAAATCTTCCAAAGACAAAGCTGAAAGATGAAATAAACTTCATACCTGACCCATGTGATGAGCAATATCGACGTACTCATCCTTGTGCGTGATATTGGAGATCGAGGGGAGGGGACACCCGGGACTCTTCATGTGCCTCATCAGAGTAGCCAAACCCCACGGATCGTCCAAGACCGATCCAGGCTTTGAATGAGAAAAGTTCCAGCCAACGGTTCCTCCTCTAGAGGAGGAGGAGGAAGACCTCGAAGGTCTATCAACCTGTTCGGTTCGGGACCTCTTGTTCCTCGGGGGCTCAGACTCCGGAGGATCCCTCATTACTTGAGGATCAGCTTCAGTCATCGGGACCTCGGAGGGAAGGCCAACTTCCTGAACCTTGGGTTCCAAAGAGCCGACACCTTTAGCAGGGGCAGAGCCTCCTTCATCAAGAACCTCCTTCACAGAGTCGAGGAAGGATCCTCCTTGGTTCTTATCACTCCCTCTAGAGGAGCTGGCAGCCTTGGTCGATCTACCCCTGGAACGGAAGGAAGGTTGAATTGGCATCTTCTGTGATTGAGTCTTCGAAGAAGTACTTGCTCCGGAGGAAACTTCGAGAATGGAATCACCTTCAGAAACTAAGACATAAAAAAAAATCCATTAGTCGCATAAGACAAATTCGGATAGTAAAAATCATGAATTGTGAATAAAAAGATACCTTCTAAACCAGCAACCGTCACTGAATCAGGGAAGGACGCTTGGTACCGTTCAGGGAACCTAGCTGATCCAACTCTCGAAGTAGTGTAAGCTACCCAAGTGTTAGGGCTATGCTGTAGCTTCCTGTAGAGAGCTCTGGTAAGTTTGCTAGATAACTTGACAGGATCTTTGATTTCTGCAAAAAGAGTCAAAAGGCAATTAGCACAACATGACAAACAAAAATAAACATGTGAGCATATCCCTAAAATCCTAACCGGAAATATCAGACCATGCGTTCCTAAGGTCACGGCCTACAGGAACCGTGGAAGGGTCAATCTTGACATAAAAGTACTTCCTGCGCCAGTCATCATCACTGGCTGAGAACTTGAAAATGCCTAGCCCTGGACGACAGGGGAGATAGTAGGTACCGCTCCCGCCATCCTTGGAAGTGCTCTCCTTTATCGAGAAGAGACTCATTAACTCAGATAACCCAACGATAACTCCTTCCTCCTTGGCTCTAGTGATGAACCCGTTTATCACTCGGATGACCGACGGGCAAAGCTGAGGAAGAGCTAGCTGGTAATGATCTAAGAGATCCAGCAAAAGGGTGGGAAGAGGAAATCTAAGGTGGCACTTGGAGATATATTTTTCATGAACGCAGAACCAACCCTCCGGAGCGGTCTCGGGGTTCTCGTTTTCAGCACAAGCTCTAACTAGATCACTCTTGCCGTGAGCCTGAACGGCAAGATTGACAACGTCTTGACCCTTCAAGAGGGAAGGGAAGTGAGGACCGGAGGAGGCGCTCTTGCCGCCTTTCTTCTTCATCCTCTTAACTCTTGCTCCGATCGAGTCTTTACTCTTTTTCTTCTTGGCTTCCGCCATCTTCTCACCAGCTTCCTGTTTGACCTTCATAATACGGGCGCCGGAGGCTGAGATCTGAACTTCGCCGGAACCTTCTTTTCGACTCATGATAGGGAAGGAAAGGGAAAACAGGAAGTAAAAGAATAGAATCGATCTAAGGCAGAATCTCAGAGAGAAATTCAAGATGAAGAACTAGATTGATCGAGAGGCGGATAAAAAAATAATAACGACAAAAAACGGTAAAATAAAGAAGAGAGGTGTGAATTACCTTGGAAACCGTCGAGAGGCGTGGAGAAAGTGGAGAGACAAGCAGTTAATTCTCTCAGCTTTATATCCCATCACGTCTTGAAAGTCGGAAATTGAAATTTAAACTCGCTTAAATCTAAAACCGTTGATTTGACTAGAGATGGATTACAGCCGTCCGATCGGATATGAATAAATGCGGTTGAGATAGCTAGTAATCATGATCTCAACAAGAGAATCTAGCTTGGGCGGCTAGGTCTAGCTCCCGAGAATAACGAAACCTCATTTCGAGAGCTGGGGGCAACTGTTGGGCCCGAATATGGCCCGGTAGCTGATTATTCAATAATAAAGATGATGATGGGCCACGACAAGCCCATCACGAGTCTGAAATCTAAAAGAGAGCTAAGCTAGAACCGGAGGCTGAAAGCTAAGGATCCTAACTAAGGAGGTCACGACGAAGAGGAAGCTCACGTCGCAACCAGAAGAAGCGCAGGACCCGGTCAAGGGGAAGCTGTTGCAGATTCCACCTCAAGCGGAGAGGATCTCGGAGATTAGTTGCAAACAACCTAAAGAAGTCCAAAGCTATAAAAAGAGAAGGTCGAAGACCAAGAAGAGGATCCGATCCTATTGATATTCTACTCAATATTCATAAAAACATTCTCATTGTAATTCTCTTGTAATCTTTGTATTCATCAAAGATCATCTTTTGTAACCATCCCATTTCTATTATATCAATACAAATCGAAGTTCATTCATCAAGTTCTTACGGGATTCAGCCCGCGATAATCTTTCCCAAACCTTTCCTAAACATAAAACCTGATCTAAAATCTAGGTGTGAGTTTTACCCCTCACACTTAGTTTGGGGAAAGGGTACGAGCTTTATGTAACAAAAGATTACTAAATTAAGAAAAAAATAAGGAAAGTGTACTAGAATGATTCAAATTAGTTGAAAAATTACTAGAATAACTCTTAAAAGTTTAAAATTACTAACATTATTTTATGGTCGAAAATGCCCTTGACTCTAGTTATAATCAAAAGTAATATTACAAAAGTGCCATTTAAATTAATTTAAAAAAATCGTCGGCAGACTTATTTAGCGAAAAACAAATCTATCGTAAGATAAGTCTGTTATAAAAAACTGTTGTAAAATATATATCTGCCAAGTATTTGGTGACAGACTTTTTTGGTACGACAGATTTTTTAAGCCAGCAGATTTTTGTGGCCGATTTAAGATTAATGATAGATTTATCTATTTTAATCTGTCATATGTAGTAACCGATTTGTTGAAGTCACAAGTTTTTTTTTTGAAGTAGTCAGAGTTTTGAGACAGATATGTTTATCGGAAATAGACATATATTTTGCTGATAGATATGTTTGCCCGATTTAATTTTACGGCAGATTTTTGTATTCATTTGGTGGCAGATTTTTTAAATTGTAGTCTTTGACGGCAGATTTTTAAATAAATATTAATTACTAGAGTGGGACACAATTCGAATTTCTGGCTAAATTCATCTAAATTTTGGTGGCAGACTTTGTATAACTGACTTAAAATTGTTGGCAGATTTTTTTGTTTATGAAGTGGCAGACTTTAAATTTACGTTGTGGCAGATTTATTGACGGAAATCTGAGTTTATTTAAAGCAATTCCAATTTCTATCCAGTTTACAATAATTTTGAATTTGGTATATTTTTAGGTCAATTAAACTCAGGATTAGGGAAAAAAAATTCGGTTGTCGTCATCTCTTTTATCCCTATTTTCTTCCTTTTTGGGTTGTCTCTTTCATGGTTGTTTAATCATTTGTTGCAATCCTTATTGCTTGGAGAAACATGGTTGTTTAATCACCAAAATATCTTAAGTGATGTGCATTCGATTTAGTTTGAGGATTTGGTCATTGGATTTCATTTTGGTTGGTGCTACATTTGATGGTATACTCTTTTGATGTTTCATTACATTTTGATGTTCGTATTTCATTTAGTTCTTTTTTCAAAATTACTAAGAACTATTTAACCATCTTATTGCTCATATTACTCTAATGATAGACGTTTATTTTCAACCAAATATATATAAGATTTAGCAAAGTCTTACCAATGTTAATAGAGACTCATGTTAATATGTGGGACAATATACATACAGATACAGCCATATGATTTAAAAATATCTGAAAAAAACATCTTCCTAGAGCAAGACAACAACCAGAGCATGAACACAACCATGAACTATATAACTATCCTTCCCTTCGTATGAAACAATTTTTATGGAGTTTGATAATCTCTTGACTGGAAATCGACTGGTCAGAAAGTAGTGAACATATTTTGCAGACCAAGTGTATTCTGATTCCTTCAGCTTCATAATCACTCCAATAGCAGATTCCCGCAACTCAAGCCAAGCGTCTGCACCAACATTTTCTTCAACCATCTGAAAATTTGAGAAATAACAGCTATGGTGTTCTCCCAACTTCATATAAACGCGGAGTATACATTTTAATAGCAGAAGATGAGGCCATCATGCGATAAACAACAAACACAATAGGCTCAGTCAGTACAAATCGTCAATAGTCATTGCTGTCTTATATAGAAACAAAGGTTTTCAAAAAAAAAATTCTAGTATTGTATAGCTAACCTATGAATTCAATAAAAAAACCCCAGTTACGTGTTTGGAATTGAACTTCAGAGGAAAAGGGGATTTGGGAAATAGGGTTTCCAAAATATAAAATTACAATCAATCAAATAGTGTTAACAACAAAGAGCAACAAGCAAGATTAAGATGGATTTATGACTTACGTGTTTAAGTTTTTGGGAATTGCAGGCGGTGGTGTGGAGTTAGGGTTTCTCTCTCGCAACAAACAGGAAGAAGAGATGGGGTTGGGGTGTTCGGAATCGAAGACGTCTGTGACCTTCGAAGGTGGTGACGGAGAAGGATCTGTCTGAGATCAGAGATGAGCCTAGGAGAAGAAGTCGCAAGTTTCTATTTTATTTTTTCTGTCGATGATTCCTGTGAGAAAGAAAGAGACTTTCTATTTTTTCTTTACACAATTAAAAAGTTATTCTTATTAATAAAATAAAATGACAAAACAGTGAATAATGGGGTTTGGGCTGGTTTTTTGGTATTTTTGTTTCTCTTGAGAGTTATTCTAGTAGATACAAAAATATATGAGTCATTCTAGTCATTACATGTAAGATCAGAGTCAAAACGCTCACATCTGTAATGAAAGAGAAGTCTACGTCAGAAGACTTTGAGTAAGACTTCTGAAAGACTTTCTGGAAGTCTTCTAGCACATTATATTTTAGAAAACTTCCAGGAAGAATTCCAAATGTCTTCCAAAGTCTCCTCTAGATCTAAAAAACCTACATATCCAAACCCAGTTTGAAAAACCTGCATATCCAAAAACGTTCAAATGGTTTCAAAACAGAGAAAATGAGTGGAAGATTAGATAGATATACTTTTATACAACACACAAAAATATCCAAGTGTAAGATGAGAACCATCTGATTAAAAACCTGCAAAAAGATAGTTTAGTGAGAAAGACATGAAACAAAAAATGAAAAAAAATCATATAAAGTTTAGTGTTTTCATGTTCAAAGAGATGAAAGAAGGGTTTTGAGAGTTTTAGTTTGGGAAAAATGTAAGAGCTTTATGCAACATGAGGTTACCAAATGAAGAAATATCATACATAAGAACTTATCAAAACGCTCAGGTATGTTATGAAAGAGAAGACATGGACAAGACTCCGTCAGAAGACTTCCAAAATCTCATCCAGATCTGAAAAACCTGCATATCTAAAGTCAGATCTGAAAAAAAACATGCGTATCCAAAAAAGTTCAAATGACTTCAAAATAGAGAAAATGAGTGGAACATTAGATAAATATACTTTTATAGAGCACACAAAAATATATATCAAAGTGGAAGATGAGAACCATATGATTAAAAACCTGCAAAAAAAAGATTGAGTAGTGAGAAAGACATGAGACAAAAAAAAGAAAAATTCATATAAAGTTTAGTGTTTTCAAGTTCAAGGTGATTAGAGAGGAGCTAGAGAGTTTTAGTTTGGTAAAAATGTAAGAGCTTTATGCAACATGAGGTTACCAAATGAAAAAAAAAAATCAGAACTAAAAACTTATCAAAACGCTCAGATCTGCTATAAAAGAGGAGAAATGGGAGAAGACTCCGTTAGAAGACTTCCAAAGTCTGATCTAGATCTGAAAAATCTGCATATCTAAATCTAGATCTGAAAAATCTGCATATCCAAAAATGTTCAGATAGTTTAAAAACATAGAAAATGAGTGGAATATTAGATATCTGCAATCTATAGATCTGCTTAATAGAACACACAAAAATGCATATCTAAAATTTATAGATCTACTTTTAAAGGAGTGGAAGATAAGAACCATGTGATTAAAAACCTCCAAAACAAAATAAATTATTGAGAAAGACATGAGGCAAAAATGAGAAATTGATATAAAGTTTAGTATTTAATTCAAAGAGATTAGAGAGAAGGTAGAGAGTTTTAGAATGAAAAACACTACATTTTGTTTTAGCCATTTGAGAGGAAGAGAGAGAATGTGAGAATTTTTCTTTATATATGAAATTTCCATTTAAGTCAAATATTTTTGATTAATAAGACTTTTAGAGAATTCTTCTAACCCGTAAATACTATTCATCATAAGATTTCCTGGAAGTCATCTAGACCCTAAATATAAACCATAAGCTTAATTAACTAATAAGCACTTCATTAAACTTAAATTCAACTTAAAATGTTTTTAATGCACATAGAACCAAAAACATATAGGTAAAATTTTATTTTTTTCAAAAAAAAATGTTACATGTCCAAAATCTAACCTTAAGAAAACATATAATACTACAACATATGTTACCAAACCAAATAATACTATGACTCAATACATTCACTCATCTATGTTGAAAACAATTCAATTTTACTATATCTTAATTTATATCATTTACAAATGTTTATTATTACATGATTTCAATTTTTCCTCGAGCAAAATATTTTTCATAAAATTTATAAATTATTTTTAAAATATACTATATGAGAAGACTAACATAATCTCAGAAGACTTACAGAAACTCATAAGACTTTTTGAGGTTATATTCGTAAAAATGAATTATGTTTTTTTTTGGTCATAAGGGGATCACTGTAATTTCACAAGGCTTTTAGGTTAGTTGTAAATTTGATTAAAGTTTGGGTATACTTATCCATTTAAAATCAAGTTTTTAAGTTGAGCTATATATGTTTAGAAAACCTATAGAAGAGTTACAAAAGACTTACAGAGAAGTAGACATGTAGAAGACTTACAGAAAACCTCGAGAAGACTTACAGAGAAGTAGACTTCCTACATAGATCACAGTATTCCACAAGTTTTCCATGAGAATAATGCACTAGAAGACCTATGGGGAAATATTATCGTCGAATAGTAAATTTAGGGTTCAGAAGACTTTCTTGGAAGTCTTCTGGATCAAAAATATTCAACCTAATTTAAAATTTGTGTCCCCCTATATAAAGAAAATTTACACATTCTCTCTCTTTCTCTCAAATGGCTATAACAAAAATATAATGTTTCTCACTCTTAAACTCGCTAACCTCTCTCTAATCTCTTTGAACTGGAAAACACTAAACTTTATATCAATTTTTTTTATTATGTCATTTTCAATAATTTATCTTATTTTGTAGATTTTTCATTACATGGTTCTCAGCTTTCACTACTTTGAAGGTAGATCTAAAAATTTTGAATATGTATTTTGTGTGTTTTATATGTTAGACTTTTAAAATTTGTAGATTCAACATAATATGACTTTTTATTTATTATTTAAACATACAAAACTTATTTTAAAGTTTTTCTCTTTTTAATGTCATTTGAACGTTTTTGAATTTGCAGGTTTTTTCCATATCTGAGTCAGACTTTGGAATACTTCTGAGAACACTTCTCAGAAGACTTACTAGGAAGTCTTCCAAAGTCTTCTGAAATCTTCTGAAATCTTACGAAGTCTTCTGTAGTCTTACGAAATTTATGAAGTCTTCCAAAGTCTTATGTAGTTTCTGAAGTCACTTTTGGAAATTCTCCAAACTATGTTCAATTTATAAAAAAATTATGTCTTTCTCACTATTTTTCTTTTCTTTTTGCAGGTTTTTCATCACATGGTTCTTATCTTTCACTACTTTGAACATAGAACTATAAATTTTTATTATTTAATTTTTGTGTGTTTCATATTTTAGATTCTAAAAAGTTGTAGATTCAATATAATGTGATTGTTTTATTTATTATTTAAGCGTACAAAAAAAATATTTTTGAAGTTCTCTGTGTTGATGTCATTTGAACGTTTTTGAATATGCATGTTATCTGAGTCAAACTTTAGAAAAATTCTCGAAAGACTTACTGAGAAATCTTCCAAAGTCTTCTGAAATCTCCCTGAGTCTTCTGAAATCTTACGAAGTCTTCCAAAGTCTTCTAGAAGACTTCCCAGAAATTTTCTCCGTAGACTTAATGCAAATTAAGGGGGAAACTAAAATTTAAGCGATAAATTTAAGTGGGAAACTTAAATTTTAAGTGAAAGTTGAAATTTTAAATTTTGACAGTTTTTTTTTTGACAGTTAAAAGTTATATCTTATGAAATAAGAAAACACATTAAACAAAATGATTTGCTATTCTTCAAGCTACTTAACAATTTTGATTTTTTTTTAAACATAACTTGAAGTTACTTCACACTCTTTAAAATACAGATTTTACAAAAACCAACGCAGAAGACTTCCCCAAAAGTCTTCTCGGATTAGCTAGAACCATTAATAAACATGAATGTTTATAACCTCATAATTATCACAAATTGAGTTATAAATTCCACTAAGGATTCCCAATATTAACTAATAAATATGAATTAACAAGAAAATAATAGAAATTCATTTTAAGTTTGGAGAAATTTGCAAAAGAAGACTTCTTAAGAAATCTACTCTACAAAAGAAATCATGAGAAGTCTTCCATTGTAAATATTGGCCTACTTCTGAATTCGAAAATTCTCAAAAATGACAGAGAAAACTACTCGAGAAGTCTTCTCGGATAAACAGGTTAGCTTTTCAATTGACCAAAGTTTGTCAAAAATTTTGAATTTTTATGGAAGACTTCTCGGAGAAGACTTCTATAGAAGTCTTCTGAAAGTTTTTCCAAAATCTTCTCAATGCCGTAAGAAGTCTACCTAGGATGCTTTTGCAATTGACTATATTTAACTTTTCCAAAGAAGAATTCTCTAGAGGTCTTCCGTCAGAAGACTTTTTTTTTCTCTCTTAACCAAATGTTTGACCAAAAACCCGGAATAAAATTTGAGAAAAATTCAAGAAGTCTTCTCATTAATATTAAATGTTTTACTATTATTTTTCAATTGCATAAGTAACCACGCTGACATCTTGCGATAGTGAGAAGACTTCGAAAAAACTTTTAGAAGACTTCTATAGAAGTATTCCCCGAGAGAAGACTTCTATAAAAAGTCAAATTTCTGACAAACTTCGGTCAATTGCAAGACTAACCTTTTTATCCGAGAAGACTTCTCGAAAAGTCTACTGTGGGATTTTTTCAGTATATTTTCTTAACAAAGAAGCTTTAGAAGACTTCTAGGGAAGTCTTCTTGAGAGAGAATGCATCTAGCAGAGTCTTTTGGAAGTCTTCCCAGAGTCCTGAAAGTAGTTGTGAACAGATCTAAAAAAATGATTTCATACCTTAAACCTGTGAGATGACTTGCTTAGTTTTTCCAAGCACCCAGAACTTCACTACAAAAGCTACCAAGTCGTTATTGACCAAGAATCATGAGTTTCAATGTCTCTATGAACCTTACAAAGGTTGGAATTAAAGTCTTGGTTTTTTGGATGAATTTAAAGAGAAAGTGAAAGAGATGTGGTTTGTGTGAATAAATAATGAGATACTTAGAGTAAAAATTGAAACTTTGGTGCATTAAGAGCGTCAAATTGGTTGTTCATGGTGGTTAGTGTATTAATGACAACATCAATATTGTAAATATTTGGTGAAGATGAGGATGATAAGGTAAAAGTCTCATTTTCGAGAAAAAGAAAGTAATAGCATTTTCGTGAATAGCTCGAACTTCAAGGATGAATAAGAAAAAAAAGAATGTTTCAAAAATTTTAGTTCATATTTTCAAAAAGCTCAATATTTAATTGCTAAGATTTCTTTGTGTTTTTTGTTGTTGTAGAAAGTCATAAATCATGTAAGAAATGAAATGACTAATAAATGCAAAGGTTATATTCAGTAGCTGATCCATATATATTTATAAACCGGAGGCACATATAATAAAAATTTATATTTATAACTAAAATTTTCTTACGCATATATAACAATAGTAAATATTATTTAAAATACATATTTTATATTAAAATTAAGTAACTAAATATTTATTCAGAATATAAAAACAATATAGATATATTTATTTCTAAAAGTATTTCATTTTTCTAATTTATTTTTAATGATAAAATAATTTAATTTAAAGATATAAGCTAAATTTTATCAAGTATAAAATACTGAACATATATGCTATGAGTTGAAATTTAGAAAATGAAAAGAAAATAATTTGTTAACAGAATTAAAAGGAGAACCAATAGATCTACACAAACTTATTAATCCTAGTTGACCAATGATGGGACCACATGAGAAAAAATGATTGTAGTTGACCAATGATGAGATTACATGAGAAAAAAATGATAGCCTGACATATCAAGAGTGGTGTATTGAAAATAGAATTTGAAGTGATTTTATTAAAATGACAAATACATAGTTATTCAAACATAAATTTAAAAAATATATTTAAATTATGAGTTTTTAAATTTTATATTTTAATAAATTACTTTGAAATTTAATGATATTAAAAATATTTTAAGTTGTGAGTTTTTGAAGTTTTCAAGTGATTTCAGAGTGTTTGAATGAAGTTTCTTAATTAAAAGAAAAAGTCAATTCTCATGGTTTTATGTGAGATTCTAAAATAATTTAACAAATATCATATTTAAAAGCTCGTTAAGAAATTAATCACTTTAATTTTTGATTGAATACACCTATTTAAATGTGTGTGACAAGGCATTGAACTAACGATCTGATATTTTAATGGGGTAACTTGAAGCTGCTTTACCACAAAACGGTTAATTTTCAAGATAAAAGTAAAAAAAAATTATATTATTAACCATGGGCATGTTGCCCCATACCTTCTAATTTTGGTTCATATTTGGTTAGATATTGACTGGAAAAATTTAATGCTTAAGATTGTTTTGATAGTGACTAGTTTTATAAGAAATAAATTGAATAATAAAAGAAATGGTTAGATCTTGGCTGAAAATTTGAATGGCTAAGATTGTTTTGTCTTTTCTGGTAGAAAGTGACAAACTATATACAATATAAAGTGACTAATGAATGCAGTGACTATATATTGGCTGAAAAAAAATTAATGGCTAAGGTTGTTTCTTGTATTGGTAGAAAATGATAAACTAAATAAATCATGACGTGACTAATGAATGCAATAGTTAAGTCTATACATAAAATATTTAATGGTTAATATTTTTTCCGTTTTAATAGAAAATGACAAATTATGTATACCATGAAGTGACTAATAATGCAATGGTTAAATCTTGGCATAAAAATAAATAAATGTCTAAGATGTTTTCAACTTTTTGATAGAAAATGACAAATTATGTAAGAAATGCAGTGGCTGATGAATGCAATCTTTAGATCTTGGCTGAAACATATTCAATGGTTAAGATTGTTTTATCTTTTGTTTTATAAAGTGACAAATTAGAGTGTATAAAATGGCTAATTTTAAATTATGTAAAACATGAAGTGGCTAATGAATGTAACAATTAGATATATATTATCGGCTGAAAAAGATTTAATGGCTAAGATTGTTTGGTCTAGAAAGTGACTAATTATGTAACACATGAATTGACTAGGGGTGGGCACTTCGGTTATTTTTTCGGTTCGATTTGGGTTTGGTTCGGTTTGGTTAATTCGGTTCTAAAAAATTTCAAGTTGAAGTAAACCATATTTAGTTTGGTTTGGTTCGGTTTCGGTTCGGTTTTTATTAGGTTCGGTTTGTGTTTCGGTTCGGTTTAATCGGATTTTCTTAGTTTAGTTTTTTAAAAGAAATCATTTTTGAAACATCAACACATGGTCATGAAATCATCATGTTGGTGAAATAAAAAATAAATTATGTGAACTAAATCTAGTATAGAATTAAATCAATAATTTCTTTGTGTCTAAACATAAAACCAAACATTAAAATGTAATCTACTTATTTTAGATTATTATCTATGAACCTAATATAAATACTATAGGCAATAGGAATGGCACTTCCGTTGTGTTATGGATTCGGTTTCGGTTCGGTTCGGTTCGGTTTGGTTAATTCGGTTCTAGAATTTTTCCAACCAAAGTAAACCATAACTAGTTTGGTTTGGTTTTGACTCGGTTCGGTTCGGTTGGTTTGGTTTGACTCGGTTCGGTTCGGTTTTTTTGCCCACTTCTAGTGAATCAAACTGCTAGATCTTTTCCGGAAATTTGTAATGGCTTAGACTGTTACAATGTTTTGTACATGAAGTGACTATAAAATGGGTACCATCTTTGAAAGTAAGATCAATATCACCATCATTATTTATTTCTAGCTAGAGAAGATGAATTTTAACTAAGGTAGTTCATCTCAGATAAAATATTTTTCTTTATCATCATCTTTAGATAATGAATTTGTGATGATATCAAATTACCGCAGACAACAATTTTCTCATTTATCAAAACATAGTTGACTCCGAGGCTTTACACAGAAGATCTATACCTGGTCATATACTTTGTTTTCTGAGGGGATGTTCTGGAGAATATTTTGGATTATCTGTCCTTTGTTTTTGTGTATTTATGAAGATATTCAAAGACATGATATTTACTTTGTTCAACAAAGATGTGGTATCGGTAAACTTGGGTTCTCTGGTTTACAAAAAATAATGGTTTCTTTCGAATGCTGGCGTATGTTTAACTGGCAAATTCCACCGATGAGTATATAAAAGTAGGGGAATCTACAACTATTGAAAGTTTGAAGCAATTCTTTCAAGCTGTTGTCAAGGTTTTTTCAAGCCTTTATCTTCGATCGCCTAACGCGAACGATGTTGCATAGCTACTTCAAATAGGTGAACACCTTAAGATTTCCAAGTATATTGGATAGTTTAGGTTACATACATTGGAGATGGAAAAACTGTCCAACAACTTGTGGAGGAGGACGATATGTTGGCTGCAGTAGATCTCTCAATATTATTCTAGAGAGCGTTACTGATTAAGATCTTTAGATTTGGAATGCATATTTTGGTTTACCAGGATCTATCAATCATACTAATGTGTTAGAATCTTCTCATATTTTTGATAATCTAGTTGAATGCACTACTCCAACTGCCAAATAGGTTATAAATGCAAAAATTATAATATGGGTTATTACCTAACTAATGGTATGTCATGTCCCCGATCCTAGATAGGATCGTCCGGACGGACCGTGGTGCGAGGAGAGGCACCAGTCAGGTTGTAAGACCTTGATACAAGCGTATCATGGTCCATAATGATGGTTAAGGGCTTCAGGAAACTGAGACTTAACCAGGAAATGATGGAAACAAGTATAATGGAATTGGACGAGTGTTCCGGGAGCTGGACGAGTTTCGGAATGAGCTCAGTCAGCTAGGTGCAGCTGGGAATCAGTTCACCTTGATTTAATCAGTTCACATGAGCTGTAATATTAGAGTACTCAGTTGGGAGTGGTTTGGGATTAACTTATCTCAGCTGAGCGGAGTGTTGTGGACCGAACCGGTGTGGTCGGGTCCGAGCGGTTACGGACCGAGCCGTATGTCTGGGTGTGACGGTTACTTCAAGTGAATCATATGTCAAACTAGGGAGTCTAGGAAGGCTCAGGTTTTGATTTTAAAAGAAAAGAAAAGAGGAATAACCGCCAAGAGCAGTTACAGGCGGTTACGGGCGGTTGAGAAAAGGGGAAACTGCCCCTTTTGGTCTTATTGATTGGTAACTGCCTCCCAGGCAGTTATAGGCAGTTGGGGATCATTCTCACAAAGAGGAAACCTCAAGACTTGGTAAATACTTAGTAAAATGGTAGATCTGAAATCGGAATCAGTGGTATCAGACTGAATAGTATTGTTAAGTAAGGTGCGGTCTGGTTGGATTGAGGAATCTAGGATCGGGTCTTACATGGTATATATTCAAAGTGATCTACACTTGTTCAAAAACTTCTAAAGAAGTTTCATCAGAAAATACTTCTATAGAAGTCTTCTATTTATGTTACTTTTAAAATTACAAATTTACAAAAGAAGACTTCTTGAAAAATATTCCAATATATTTGGCTTAGATGCATGTGGCTCAAAAAAAATATCCTCAAAAGGGCAAGAAGCTTGTAGAAAAGATGTGGAATGTGCATTTGAAGTACTGCAATTAAGATTTGCAATTGTGGTCGGACCAGCACGTTTTGAGTAAGAGTATTATATGATATAATCAATTCTTGTAATATATAATGCATGATATGATTAGAGAAGACGAACATGATACTGATGCAACAATTAAAGAATGATTTA
This sequence comes from Raphanus sativus, assembly GCF_000801105.2. Classification (NCBI taxonomy): domain Eukaryota; kingdom Viridiplantae; phylum Streptophyta; class Magnoliopsida; order Brassicales; family Brassicaceae; genus Raphanus; species Raphanus sativus. The sequence goes on along the minus strand of NC_079514.1, from coordinate 20,030,972 downwards.
AAGACCCAACTACATAAGTTGAGATGGCTGGTGATGATGATGTTCGATTTTAAGAATTCTTAGCTAGACACAAAAAGGTCAGAGATCAATAAGCTCAACATGAATTTCAAAATGCATTAATTGAACACTTCTGGTCCGAGTATAATAATTCTGACAATTAGTTTGATTTAATATATTTTCGAAGTTAATACAATGTAATTTTCGTTTAGGAATTAGTACAATGTAATGTATTTAGTTAAAACTATAATTTATATTTAAATTATAATTATGAAATAATGAAAAATAACATTATTAAATTATTGTAAAATAAATTTATAATATGATAGTAAAAACTAATGTATTATTATTAATCACATTAAACATTAAGATAATATGTTTTTATTTTCTATTTAATAATATAGATAAACTAGTATTATTAATAAATTTGAAAATCTTATTAAAATAAATTTATCAATTTATTTTGTACTTTTCATAGTTGATCGTATACTTTTAAGTTGTAAATGATATTTTACATTAAATAAATTAGTATATAAACAAGTTAATAAAAATAATGTAAATTTAAAATAAATATTTTAAAAATATAAAGTATAACAAATATAAAACAAAAATGTGATAAAATAATAATTAGTCATTTACAAATACTTAAACAAATACAAAACTTAAAACAACATATAATATTGTTTTTTGGTATGAGATTTGGTGTTGTGAATTGAAAAAAAAAAAGTTAACACTAGAATAGCAAATTTAGTGATATTTTGACATCAAATTTGGTTTTATGGTTGGATTTGCTCTAACGAACTGATGTTTAAGCAAACATAGAGACCAGTTATACACAAGCTCAAACTTCTCTCTCTCTCTCTCTCTCTCTCTCTCTCTCTCTCTCTCTCTCTCTCTCTCTCTCTCTCTCTCTCTCTCTCTCTCTCTCTCTCTCTCTCTCTCTCTCTCTCTCTCTCTCTCTCTCTCTCTCTCTCTCTCTCTCTCTCTCTCTCTCTCTCTCTCTCTTGTTGGGCCCGAATATGGCCCGGTAGCTGATTATTCAATAATAAAGATGATGATGGGCCACGACAAGCCCATCACGAGTCTGAAATCTAAAAGAGAGCTAAGCTAGAACCGGAGGCTGAAGCTAAGGATCCTAACTAAGGAGGTCACGACGAAGAGGAAGCTCACGTCGCAACCAGAAGAAGCGCAGGACCCGGTCAAGGGGAAGCTGTTGCAGATTCCACCTCAAGCGGAGAGGATCTCGGAGATTAGTTGCAAACAACCTAAAGAAGTCCAAAGCTATAAAAAGAGAAGGTCGAAGACCAAGAAGAGGATCCGAGACTACTGATATTTTACTCAACATTCATTGAAACGTTCTTATTTGTAATTCTCTTATAATCTTTGTATTCATCAAAGATCATCTTTTGTAACCATCCCATTTCTATTATATCAATACAAATCGAAGTTCATTCATCAAGTTCTTACGGGATTCAGCCCGCGATAATCTTTCCCTAACCTTTTCTAAACATAAAACCTGATCTAAAATCGAGGATGAACCCTACCGATCAGACAACAACCCCGTCTGACCTTAACCTCCCGATTCAGAGCGATGGCTCACCGAATGACGGAGGCTCTAGTCTCGTAATCACAGAGCCTCAACGTGGCGACCACCGATCTGGGCGACAGCTTCCGGTTGATGGTCGAACGAGCCAAACTACAACCGGAGTTACTAACCCGAGGTCATCAGGTGGAAACACCTCCGAGCTCCCGATTACCGAGAATCTTCAGCAGCAAGCCATTCCGAATCAAACGGAGGCTCAGCTCTCTGAGATCCGCCAGATGATGATACAATTAGTAGACCGAGCTCAGGAAAGTGAGCGCACGATGCATCAGCTGACTGTACGTCAACAACGATTCGAAGAGATAACTAGATCTCTAAACGCAACAACCCAACCACCGCAATGTCAAGCTCCGGGGGTCATCTTCCATGATCGATTAACCGATCCCTCTTTTCCCCGAGCACGTTTAAACTTTTCTCCTGATAGCACTGCCCCGGAAGGACGCGGATCTGCTTTCCAGACACCTCATACTGGAACAATTCCCGTGTTCAATCCACCTAATGCCAGTGCTATGGGAAGTAACATAGCGACAACTAGTTCCACACCCGGTCAGGTCACTGACAGAAGTACTCGTTTACCTCCTCCGCCACCTGATCCTAGGTCCGGAGCAGGAATATCCTTCCCATCTGGAGGCAGAGCGTCAGCTTCGGTTTATCAAACTAGAAGCTCGGTCCCGAATGGGGACGGTTATCAAAGGATAAACTCCGATAACCCAAGAAATGCCGAGCGACTTAGCCCACCAACCGCATGGGAAGATGAGCCAACTCGATTCCGTCAGGAACCTACCCATCGGGTACCTGCGAACGATCCAAACATCCTTCCGTTTGAAGGACCTGAAGCTATCCGTAGATATATGGAGCAAACTCACGCGGCTCTCCAGAAATTGGGAGCTCAAGTCCATAAAGCTACGAGTTCTGCTCCCGAAATCGATAGCTTAATCGAAGAAACCCGTGGAACTCCATTCACGGACAGAATTGCCAGCTCTCACATAAGAGATACCCGAAAAATCAGAATTCCTGAGTATGATGGGACCTCCGACCCGAAAGCCTATTTGAGAGCTTTCCGATTGGCAATTGTTAAAGCCCATTTCACTCAGGAAGAATGTGAAGCAGGTTACTGTAGAACATTCGCCGAAAATTTGGTCGGAACAGCCCTTGAGTGGTTCTCCGGTCTCGAGCCAGCCTCGATAGACAATTTCGATCAATTAACCAACGCCTTTATGAAGCAATACTCAACCCATATCCGGAAGCAAGCCTCCGAGGCCGACCTTTGGAAGGTCAGTCAAGGAATGGGAGATTCATTACGAGTCTACATTGAGAAATTCAGGGCAATAAGAACTAAGCTCTCGAATCCTAACGACCTAGTCGCCATCGAGGCCCTTAGGAGAGGTCTGTTCTATAGATCGAAATTCTGGTCAGAGTTAACACTCAATGCTCCTCCAACTATCGATGACGCTCTTCATAGAGCCACCAAATATATAACTTTGGAGGAGGAGACAGCTGCACTGGATAAACTCCACAAGAAACCTCAGAATCATTCGAAAGGTGACTCCTCCGAGACTAAGGGACCTCATAAAAAGGGTAACCCTCGAAATAATCAAACTCAGGGAGAACATTCCTACGCAATCGAGGAAGACAAGGAAGAGAAACCTGTTGCAGCAGCAAACAAAACTCCCTGGTCAAAAGGCTTCGATAAAGGCAAACGTTGCTCTTATCACGATCGCGAAGGACACTCAACCGAAGAGTGTTGGGACCTCCAACGCCAGCTGGCAGCTAAATTCGCAGCTGGAGAAATAAAGGGCGTGGACCTTAAAAAGCCGCCACCTTATCAGAAAAGAGGTTCCAGGGACACTTTCCCGAAACGCGAGAGGTCACCTGAGAAGGAGACCGATTCGCCACCTCCAGCTCCCAAAAAAGAGTCGACATGATTCTTGGGAAATTCCCCCAAGGAAAAAGTTTACAAGTCGAAGCTCTCTTGAGCAAACCGTCCCCTCAATCAAGCCCCGACTCGAGGGTGGACTGTATCCTTGGAGGATCAGACATATGTCAAGACTCCGTCAATTCCATTAAGAATCACGTGCGGAAGGCTGTGTCTAACACTGGACCTAAGCCTCCTAACCCTGAATCCAATACTAAGATTTCTTTCTGGGAGAGCGAGACCTCAAACCTTGACAGACCTCACGATGATGCGTTGATCGTCACCCTGAACATCGCAGGATACGAGGTTCCTAAGCTCATGATAGACACAGGAAGCTCTGTCGACCTCATTTTCTATAACACCCTAAAAGGGATGGAAATAGACGACTACGAAATTATTGGCCAAAAAGCTAACCTCGTAGGCTTCTCCGGAGAAACAGCTACCTCATTGGGAACTATCAAGCTCCCAGTCATAGCTGGCGGAATAATGAAAATGACCAACTTAGTAGTCATCGATAGACCTTCCCCGTTCCACGCGATTTTGGGAAGACCTTGGATCCACAAAATGAAGGCAGTAGCCTCAACGTACCATCAGTGCGTAAAATTCCCAACACCCGAAGGGATAGCTACCATACATGGTAGCCAGAAGATATCCAGGATCTGCTATTTGGGAGGATTCGAAATCCTCAAAAAGTCCCCCAATAGCAATTACAGATCCAGGAGGGTCGCGAAATGCAACAAAATATTCGAGGTCCCCCCAGGAACCTAACCGAAAAAGTTTGCATCGACGACTCAGATCCTGAAAGACAGGTGAGCATCGGGTCCGAGCTACCTCTTGAGACAAAAAAGGAGCTCATCGATTTTTTGAAAAGCAATGTCAAAACCTTTGCATGGTCCACCAACGACATGAAAGGAATAGATCCGAACGTCACCACCCATAAGCTAAAAGTTGACCCTACTTTCAAACCGATCAAACAGAAGCGTCGTAAGCTAGGTCTCGAAAAGGCTCAAGCTGTTAACGACGAAGTTGACCGACTTACGAAAGCTGGGTCCATTCGAGAGGTACATTACCCCGACTGGTTAGCTAACCCAGTAGTGGTAAAGAAGAAAAACGGGAAGTGGAGAATCTGTGTAGATTTCACAGACCTAAACAAAGCTTGCCCTAAAGACAGCTTCCCGTTACCTCACATCGACCGCCTAGTTGAAGCAACAGCTGGCCATCGACTCCTATCCTTCATGGATGCCTTCTCAGGATATAACCAAATCATGATGGATCCTGAGGACCAGGAGAAAACTGCATTCATAACCGAACGAGGAACCTATTGTTATAAGGTTATGCCATTCGGATTAAAGAACGCAGGAGCTACCTATCAGAGGCTAGTAAATAAGATGTTTGCTGGACAACTTGGAAAAACCATGGAGGTCTATATCGACGACATGCTAGTCAAATCCTCAGCTGGGGAAGATCATATCTCCCATTTAAGGGAATGCTTCGATATCCTGAACAAGTACGATATGAAGCTCAATCCCACTAAATGTACTTTCGGGGTACCCTCAGGCGAGTTCCTAGGCTATCTCGTAACCGAAAGAGGCATTGAAGCCAACCCGCAGCAGATAGCAACCTTCCTAGAAATGCCGTCACCTAAGACGACCAGGAGGTGCAGAGACTGACTGGACGAATCGCGGCGTTGAATCGATTCATATCCAAGTCTACCGATAAATGTCTCCCATTTTACAAGCTTCTAAGAAATAATAAGAAGTTCTTATGGGACGAGAAATGTGAGGAAGCCTTCAAGCAATTGAAAGCTTACCTCTCCGAACCTCCGATCCTATCTAAACCAGTAGTAGGAGAGCCATTGTACCTATATCTCGCTGTATCAACTGCTGCAGTCAGCGGCGTTCTGGTACGAGAAGAACAAAACGAACAAAGACCTGTCTATTACACCAGTAAAAGTTTGATAGATGCCGAAACCAGGTACCCTGCGATGGAAAAACTAGCTCTAGCAGTCGTAACAGCTGCCAGAAAATTGCGACCTTACTTCCAATCGCATTCGATCGTTGTAATGACCTCACAACCATTACGAATGATCTTGCACAGCCCCAGCCAGTCAGGGCGATTGGCTAAATGGGCCATAGAGCTCAGCGAATATGATATTGAGTATAGACCTCGAGCAGCAGCGAAAGCTCAGGTCCTTGCTGACTTTATCATTGAGCTAACATCCGAGCAGTTAGACTCCGAAATGGAATCTCCGAAGTGGAGCCTATACGTCGACGGAGCCTCATCAAAACAGGGCTCCGGTATCGGTCTAAGGCTAACTTCTTCAGCAGGAGAAACCATCGAGCAGTCATATAGGCTCGGATTCAGCGCCTCAAACAACGAAGCTGAATATGAAGCACTAATCGCAGGGTTGAAGCTCGCCCTAAGCCTCGGAATCCGAGAGCTAAACGCTTATAGTGATTCACAGCTAGTAGCTAGCCAGTTTCACGGAGAATATGAAACGAGGGACGAAAGAATGGGGGCATATCTCGAAGTCGTCCAGAACCTCACTAGGCAGTTCGACAAATTCGAGCTAACGAGAATCCCACGAGGAGAGAACTCCTCAGCAGATGCGTTGGCTGCTTTAGCTTCCACGTCAGACCCCCTCGTAAAACGAATCATACCCGTAGAAGGAATCGAGAAACCAAGCATCGACATAGCTACTAAAGCTGAGAAAAGAGAGCAAGTTAACAGCGCAACCCGAAGGTACCTGCCCTGAAACGGTAGCTACCCAGGTTTTCACAACATTTTGGTTTCCAAAAACCAGAATATGCAGCCAAAAAAGCATACCTCCGGGAACACAATCCAAATCACGGAAGATATTCCTCGAAATTCAGACTCCTTAGAGCCTGATCTCGAGAATACCCCGGGGGCACCAACTCAGACCCAATCATCTGCAGAGTTAAAACCAGAAGCCGTACAGCTCTCTCAAAATTCATCTGGAGGTATTCCTCGGAATTCAGACTCCCTGGAGCCCAATCCTACCAATACCTCCGGGGGCACCACGACACCAGGTCCCGAACAGGAACCTCCCTCGTCTCTTCATAACAAAGTTGTAGGAAGAGAGGATTGGAGAATTCCAATCACGCAATACATCCTGGAGGGAAAGACTCCACCCAATAAATGGGAGGCTCGAAAGCTCAAAGCATTAAGCGCAGATATTGCGTAACGAATCTGTCCTCCTCAAACGAAGCATTTCCGGACCTTACCTAAAATGCGTCCATGGCCTCGTTGCTATGAGACTCATGAAGGAAATGCACGACGGTTCCTGCGGGAACCACTCTGGAGGAAGAGCTCTAGCCATCAGAATCAAAAGACAAGGATATTTCTGGCCTACCATTATTGCAGATTGTGAGGCCTATTCCTCTTCATGCGACAAATGCCAGAGGCATGCACCGATTATACACCAACCTGCGGAGAAAGCTGTCTAACATATCCGCCCCTTACCCATTTATGAGATGGTCCATGGATATCGTGGGACCACTAGTACCATCAGGAAGTGGAAAGAAGAAGCTACGCTTCCTCTTAGTCTTAACGGACTACTTCACGAAATGGATAGAGGCCGAAGCTTTCCAGCAGGTAACCAGAGGTCGAGGTCGAGCAATTTGTATGGAAAGATATCGTGTGTAGACACGGCGTCCCATACGAAATCGTAACTGATAATGGAGGACAATTCATATCCCACGATTTCAAAATATTTTTGTGACAAGTGGAATATCCGCCTGACCTTCTCATCACCTCGCCGACCTCAAGGTAACGGACAGGCGGAGGCTGCTAATAAATCAGTATTAGCAAACCTCAAGAAACGCCTCGGAACCCAGAAGGAATTCTGGTCAGAGAAGTTACTTGAAGTACTTTGGGCATGTCGGACCACCCCACGAAAAGCTACAGAAGAAACTCCTTTCTCCTTAGCATATGGGATGGAAGCCGTCGTTCCAGCCGAAACCATTGCTGGTAGCCTACCGGGAACTCTGTACATCCAATCCCGCAGCTAATGATCAGCTCCTAACCGACAGCCTCGATCTAATCGAGGAAAGACGGGACCGAGCTTTGATTCGCATTCAGAACTATCAGCAAGCAATGGCACGACAGTACAATTCCAAAGTCAGGCTCCGACAGTTCGCTGTTGGTGACCTAGTACTTAGGAAAGTTTTCGAAGGAACCAAAGAACCAAATGCTGGGAAGTTAGGAACCAACTGGGAAGGTCCCTACCAGATCATCCACGTGGTACGACCTGGCGTTTACAAACTCCGAAAGGTGCGAACTGGGGTACCTGAAATCAGATCGTGGAATGCCACGAATCTTAAGAGATATTATCATTAGGTACCTAAAATTCCTGAACTACGTTAGGCTTGATCCCTTGACTGGGTACGTAGGCAACTCCGTCATGAGTGCAGCCCCAACCTCATTTCAACACTTCGTTCACTACAATCAAAGGGGGCATATGTCTGATTAAAGTCACATAGCCCACGCAGCAAACGTATGATCGTTATAATACAGCAAGTGTATGATTACTATGATACCATGTATCCAACTATCAATAAAGAAATCATTTTCGATATCTCAATTCTTTAACAAAACAGGTCCCTGCAAACATGGACCTAGGGTCCTAAAAACCCTTCGGATTAGCTCAGGTCTCAACAAACCCGGACCTAAGGTCTTAAAATCCTTAACAATCCTAAAGGTCTTAAAATCCTTCAAGCAATATCAGGTCTCGACGAACCTGGACCTAAGGTCTTAAAATCCTTACCAAATCTCCAAGGTCTTAAAATCCTTGTCAATTCTCCAAGGTCTTAAAATCCTTATCAAATCTTCGAGGTCTTAAAATCCTCATCAAATCACAAAGGTCTTTAAAATCCTTATCAAACCTCAAAGGTCTTAAAATCCTAAGCAAGTCTCAACGGGTCTTTAAATCCCACAAACAAGTTCAGGTTCCCAAGAACCCCCACCTAAGGTGTCCAGAACTTAGGTTCCTAAAAACCTAAGCTAATCCCGATACTTCAAGAAATCCTCTTAAGGAACAAAAAAAACGACCAAAGTCTTCCAGACTTATCGTAAGGATCGATTATGATTAAGTTGTCATATTTCACGACTAAAGCCAAAAACTCAAAACGAAACAAGAAAACCAAGTTTGAAATTAAACAAGGGTTAAAAGCCTCCCCAGGCTAACCAAAGATTCAAAATACAACAGATAAAGGTTTAAAAGCCTCCTCAGGCTATAAGTTGAGAAACAAATGAAAACAAAGCCCATCGGGCAGAAATCCTAGAAAACACGAAAGAGCATCAGTTCTTAAACTTCCTTGTCATCCGAGCTCTTCTCAGCTCCCTTGCCAGCTGGATCTTCCTCCTCAGGAACCTCCTCCATCTCCTTGTCGCTACCTCCAGAGGCGGTTTCGACTGGGGCTGAGTAAGAACCCACCAATCCCAAATTAGAACCGAACTCTCCGGAAAAGGAGAGGTAAACATATTAATCTCGAAAGTACCTGAACTCTCAGAGAGTTGGGGAAGAGGGAGCTTGCCAATCGAGAAGTCCGAAACCTGAGCCTTCTCGTACGCCGCAACAGCTTCCGGCATTAGCGCCACCAAGTTATCATACTCATCTTGAGTACTCTTAATCTCACCATCCAGTATGTCCTTCAGGAGCTCGGTGTTGGCTTGAATCTCTTGGGCATGAACCAGGAGGTCGACTTCATCTTTCTTCTTGGAGAACTTCTCCTTGACAAAACCAGAATCTTGTTGTAGGCTTCAGCTACCTCCTTCTTTCCCCTCCGGACGGCTAGCCTGACCTCAGCTTCCTTGTTCTTCTGGCTGTTCTGGGATGTGGAGATCAGCTCCTTGACTTGATACTCGGCTATCTTCCGGGCAGCATCCAACTCCCCAATCTTCCTATTCTTCACCTGGAGGTCAATCAGCTGGCTCTCGATCGTCCCTTGCTGAGCATCACACTTAGAGCCAAGTCTCTTCACCTCGGCTTGGAGATCCGAGATCAGAGCCCGAGTCTGGTTGAGCTCAGTCTTGTTGGCCTTGACCAACTCAGTGACCTGGGCTAATTCCTCAGCGCTAGGAGCATTGTGTACAGCGTCCTCAAACTTGAATTGAGCTCTGTTAATAGCTCCAGCCAGCTGCGGGAAAACGGAAAACGATTTAGCAAAATCTTCCAAAGACAAAGCTGAAAGATGAAATAAACTTCATACCTGACCCATGTGGATGAGCAATATCGACGTACTCATCCTTGTGCGTGGATTGGAGATCGAGGGAGGGGACACCCGGACTCTTCATGTGCCTCATCAGTAGCCAAACCCCACGGATCGTCCAAGACCGATCCAGGCTTTGAATGAGAAAAGTTCCAGCCAACGGTTCCTCCTCTAGAGGAGGAGGAGGAAGACCTCGAAGGTCTATCAACCTGTCGGTTCGGGACCTCTTGTTCCTCGGGGGCTCAGACTCCGGAGGG